>NW_023996078.1:0-70345 GCF_015586225.1 Lucilia sericata | reverse complement strand
AAGTGTTTTTAATAACTTTTAACAAATTTGAAGAGCAGTATAGATTTAAGGTATTTTAATGTACATATTTAGGCCAATTTAGATTTTTAGGAACTTTTTCTGTTTTTAGGAAATTTCTAGGTGTAATAATTGTTAATGTAATTCAATTAAATTTTCTAGACAATTTAAGATTAATTTTTTTGGATTAACAATGTGATTTTCTTTGCAAATTGAAGTTAAATATTCAATTCTAGGAATTTAGGTTAAGTTTTTCCTTTTATGATAAATTTATGAGTAATTTTGGACTATTCAGCATGTGATTTCCATTAATAGTAATATTTAGTATTTAATAAATTGAAGGCATTGGTTTTCTCC
This sequence comes from Lucilia sericata, assembly GCF_015586225.1. Lineage (NCBI taxonomy): Eukaryota > Metazoa > Arthropoda > Insecta > Diptera > Calliphoridae > Lucilia > Lucilia sericata. The sequence continues at coordinate 69,991 of NW_023996078.1, read as the reverse complement.
CGGAATTGTGTAGTTCCTGACTTAATGTTGGTTAATATTATTGGCCACGTGGATCATGAGGTATCAATATTGATGTTAAGGAGTAAACTCTGTCACTGTGATACCAATAGTCAAAATATTATTTACTTGGAGGTTTAATATGTTGCTATTAGGAATTGTATGGAATTTCACCTTAGTTAGGTGGACTCACACGTGGTCCTTTTGTGATATGTATTTGGATTTTGGAGGAAAATCTCCAATTTATGAAATTTGGTATAAATTTGTCTTTTGAGATCGGGATATATGTGGATATAGATTAAATTATTATAAAATATTATATAATTGTCAAAACTCCACATGGAAAAATTTTTAACTTTGTCACACTTTAATCATTATAGATTTTAAAACACGTCTTACTATATCAACTTTTAATTCGAGAATAAATCGAATGTTACCAAGTAAGATGATCATAAGTAAAGTGCGTAATTAAAGAATTTAATAAGTGCGCAATTAATTTCCAATGAGACATTAATGATAAAAAAAAATGCAATTGGATTTACGTTTGTGGAAAAAAGACAAAAGTATTTCTGCAAAAAAAATGAGATTGATATTCAGTAATGTGTATGATTTGATACATAATCTTACGCACATATGTATATAAAAAGCGTGAGAACTAAAATAAGATGTAAAAGAAAATAAAATATCTAGCATGCGAGTTACATGGGGAAGTATACCAATCCATAGTGTTTGAAAATGTTTATATTTATTTGGAGTTAAATTTGTAAAAATGTTTTGATAATTATTGTTGAACAAAAATCGTAACAGTGGTCTAGTCTAAATATAAGACTATTTACTAGTCTACAGACTAGTCAATGAACTTATTAAGACATGTCTACTAGGGATGCCAATCCCGAAATCCCGATCCCGAAAATCCCGGGATTTTTCGGGATTGGCAAATCCCGAATCCCGGGATTTGGAAAATAAATCCCGGGATTTTTTCGGGATTAGGATTTGTTTCAAAAAACTGTTTTTATTTCTTTTTTTGAGCCATAATTTTCATTAATTTGAAAATTACGATCTTATTTTATTTTTGACTCATGCAAAACAAAATTCCGCAGAGCTAATTTTATACATATTTGAACCTTTTATTTTTTAAAGTGGTATGAGTCCATACACATAGCACATATAAATTTATTTATTCACTTCGTTTTTATACCTTACACCACTTTAGTGGGGAGGGTATATTGGGTTTGTGCTGATGTTTGTTACACACAATAATATTGGTCCTATACCTTAAAGTATACCAATCGGCTCAGAATCATTTTCTGAGTCGATTTAGCTATGTCCGTCCGTCTGTCCGTCCGTCCGTGTAAACCTTGTAATCAAACTACAGCAATTTTGAAGATAATTCAATGAAATTTTGCATGATCTTCTATTGTACTAGAGACGGATCCTATTGAAAATGGATAACATCGGTCCAATATTTGACCTAGCCCCCATACAACTGAACCCCCCAAATAGGGTTTTTAAGTTCATAATTATGTTCAATATACTCGTAACTCGACAAAAAGCTGCAAAACCAAGTTCTATACTAGCCTTCATGACCCTGATGTATTTTTGATGATGCGGCCTCATTTGACCCTAGCCCCTATGCAAAGCCTCCTTCGAAATATGACTTAAATGTACACAATTTTATTCAACAAAAAATAGCTAAATTATATCTGAGGCAAGGTACAATTCAACTTATATGCTTTATTATGAACAATAAATCACATTTATTTTATAACTGGTGTAGGGTTATGGTAGGCTTCGCCCAACTATAACTTTTTACTTGTTAGCACATTGCAATGTTGGTCGTAGACCGACCCAAAAAGTATACACATTCTGTGTCTGTAAGCTGAAAACACGAGTTAGAAGACTCATTCTATTTGGGCTGCAAATTTGGAACAAAATTGACACAAAAAAACCTAATTGGACCTCCTCTGAAAATCACATTGATGCTGATATTAATATCAATACATTACAATATTTTGATGGTGGGTATTTAATTTCGGCACAGTCGAATACAAACTTTATTTTTCAATACTAGAGGATTTTACATTTCTAACTTTCTACAAATCTGAATGATACCGGTAAAGGTAAATTTACCTTGTTCTGAATGCACCTAAAATTTTAAATTAATACTACGAATATAATAATATGTTCCAAAACTAATATGTATTTGAGTAAAATTCCAAATATTTTTCAAAGAATAGGGTTCTAAATTGATGTTCGATTAATTGAATTGGTATCTGTTATAATTTTAGTTCACATGGAACAGTATGAGGTTTTAAAAAGTGCTTATGTCAAATTTCGGAACTTGATATTTATTTTTATTTAGGAAGTAAGTATGTATTTAAAAAGTTTCAGAAATTATTCAATTCTGAAAGTTTTTATTTAAAAATTGGAATTAATTGGATTGTTTTAATTTAAATATATCTTCTGTCTGTTAAATTTCCACAAAATTAAACAATTTTCTTACAAATATGATGATTTAAAGATTTTCATATATAAAATAATTAAATTCATGTAATCCCGAAATCCCGTAAAATCCCGAAATACCGAAAAATCCCGGGATCCCGAAAAATCCCGGGATCCCGAAATATCCCGGGATTGCAATTTTCAAAATCCCGAATCCCGGGATTTGTAAAAGCCAGTCCCGTTTGGCATCCCTATTGTCTACTGACTAGTCTATAAATTATTCTGCTGACTAGTGGATAGACTAGACTATCGACTAATCAACTATATAGTCTTGTCCATCGACTAGTCTACTGAATATTCTATGGACCAATCAATTGACTAGTCTGTGGTTTAGCCTTTGAACTATTCTATTAACTACTTTATGTACTAATTTGTTGATTAGTCTATGGACTAGTCTACTGACTAATCCATGAACTACTCTATAGACTGGTCATTAACTAGTCTATTGACTAATCGATGAACTAATCCATTAACTGCACTATAGACTGGTCTATAAACAAGTCAGTTGACTAGTCTATTGAATAATCAATGCACTAGTCTATTGACTAATATAGTATATAGACTGGTTTTTTGATTAGTCTGCGTATATTTCATTGTCAATTTCCCATACCTGTTGTGGGGGTAAAATGAATTATGTTGATAAGAAAAAGTACTTTATAAACATAAACAAAACGCTACGCAATAATCCAACCCTGTTATTTGTTAAGAAAAAAAAAGCCGAAGTTTCTTGCATTGTTCATGCAATTTCGTTGTTTATTAACAAATTGTATTTTAAACAAGTTGGTGGTCAATTAGTTATAAAATAAAATAATTATTAATAAAAAGTAAATAAATTTATTGTGTATAATATATAGCCGATAGAAAAACAACAAAGAAATAAGAAAGACTAATTAAATTGGTAAGTGGTTGTGGTTCCATCTCCTGCTATTGGTTATTTTATTGAAAAAGTAAAGTTTTTAAAAAGAAATTTTATATTGCGTCATATATTTATAGAATAAAGGAACTCATTTAAAATAAACATAAAGATTTAAAAAAAAAATGACAAGGCAATTATTGTTGAAGCGGTATTTGATTTCTGTTAGATTGTTTAGACTAGATGAGTATTTACGGTTGCGTTTGCATAAACCTTTTGTTTATTTAATTGCGTTTTAGTAAAAGTGTTTTGTTTTCGGTTTATGTTATAGAAAAATTTATTATTTTAATTATTTATTAAAATTATTTATTTTTCTTTATTAACTGTACCTTGCTTTTGTTTTTTTTCTATTGACTAGTTGCTTCTTTTTTCTTAGAATCCCGTTAGAAAATACACAAGAGTTGCCAGGAAATTGTCAAAAAATGTACAGTACAGGATAAAATTAACTAGCCACGTATTATAGAAAATTTAGAATGTTATAGGCTTATCAGCAAAAGGGGGCGTATACGTGTGTTTGTAATTTTTTATCACAATTTGGATCTTTTAACTCATCTAGGTTTTTTTTATAATAGTTTCTCAATTTTACCTGGAAATTTTAATGAAAATTGGAGAAATTCATTGTATTTTTGTTTAGATTTAAATTGGTTTTTAAAATTACTGTTTTTTTCAGTTGGAAGATTTTGTTTTGTTTAAACTAGAACTGAATTAGAACTGAAGTAGAACCGAATTAGAACTAAACTAGAACTGAACTTAAACTGAAACAGAAGTGAAGTAGAAATGAACTAGAACTGAAACAGAAGTGAAGTAGAAATAAACTAGAACTAAAACAGAAGAGAAGTAGAAATAAACTAGAAACTAAACTAGAATTGATATAGAACTGAACTAGAACCGAACTATATCTGACCAAGAACTAGAAAAGAACTAGAACTGAGTTAGAATAGAACTAGAACTGAAACAGAACTAAACTATAATTTAACTAGATCTTAATTAGAACTGAAATAGAACTGAATTATAATTGAACAAGAACTGAACTAGAACTAATCAAGAACTGAACTAGTACTGAACTAGAACTGAACTAGAACTGAACTAGAACTGAACTAGAACTGAACTAGAACTGAACTAGAACTGAACTAGAACTGAACTAGAACTGAACTAGAACTGAACTAGAACTGAACTAGAACTGAACTAGAACTGAACTAGAACTGAACTAGAACTGAACTAGAACTGAACTAGAACTGAACAAGAACTGAACTAGAATTGAACTAGAACAGAACTATAATTGAATTAGAACTGAACTAGAACTGACTAGAACTGAACTAGAACTGAACTAGAACTGAACTAGAACTGAACTAGAACTGAACTAGAACGAACTGAACTGAACTAGAACTGAACTAGAACTAGAACTGAACTAGAACTGAACTAGAACTGAACTAGAACTGAACTAGAACTGAACTAGAACTGAACTAGAACTGAACTAGAACTGAACTAGAACTGAACTAGAACTGAACTAGAACTGAACTAGAACTGAACTAGAACTGAACTAGAACTGAACTAGAACTGAACAAGAACTGAACTAGAATTGAACTAGAACAGAACTATAATTGAATTAGAACTGAACTAGAACTGAATGAGAACTTAACTAGAACTGAACTAGAACAAAACTAGAACTGAACTAGAACTGAACTAGAACTGAACTAGAACTGAACTAGAACTGAACTAGAACTGAACTAGAACTGAACTAGAACTGAACTAGAACTGAACTAGAACTGAACTAGAACTGAACTAGAACAGAATGAGAACTTAACCAGAACTGAACTAGAACTGAAATAGAACTGAAATAGAACTGAAATAGAACTGAAATAGAACTGAACTAGAACTGAACTAGAACAGAACTAGAACTGAATGAGAACTTAACTAGAACTGAATTAGAACTGAACCAGTACTGAAGTAGAATTGAAATAGAACTGAATGAGAACTGAACTAGAACTGAACCAGTACTGAAGTAGAACTGAACTAGAACTGAATGAGAACTGAACTAGAATTGAACTAGAACTGAACTAGAATTGAACTAGATCTGAACTAAAACTAAAACAGAAATAGAACTTCACAGAACTGAAATATGTAGAACTTCACTAGACTAGAACTGAACTAGAACTAAACCTGAGCAGAAGAATTGAACTAGAACTGAATTAGAACTGAACTAGAGCTGATCTAGAACTGAATTAGAAATGAAGTAGAACATCACTGCAACTGAACTAGAGCAGATGTAGAACTGAATTAGATGTGAAGTGTAACATCACCACAACTGAACTAGAACTTAACTGTTACTGAAGAAGAACAGGAACTGAACTCCAGTAGAACTAGAACTGAACAAGAATTGAAAAAGAACTGAACTGGAAATAAACTACTAAATGAACAAGAACGGAGGCAGAACTGAACTAGATCTATAAAAGTGTGTGTTCTTTTTGTTTTAATATGTGTAAAGAAAAGAGACGATAAAATCGACTTTAGCCGATAATAAAGATAACAACAAATAAAATAACATAATACAAAAGAAAGGGGGACTTTGCAAATTTTATTTTAAACAAACCAGTTTTTTTGTTTTTAATAAGTTTCGTCTATCAATTGTAAACAAATAACAAATACTTTCCCTTTATCTCAAGTTAAACAAAATTAATTATATTTAGTTTGTCTTCCCCTTGTTTCTATTAAAAAGTGATTTATAGATAAAAAATGTATTGAAAACTCCCTTTAAAACAATATTTCTTAGGCCTAATAACTTTTTTTAAAACTTTTGGTGTTGTTTACATTTTTTTAAATATTTTATTTTAAACAAATTCCCAGTTTATTTTTAATTAAAATTCCAAACCTGTTTTTTGCAAACAGCTTTTGTTAAAACGTTTCAATGTTAAAAAAAGAGTAACATTTTGTAAAGTACAAATTAAAAGCTTTACTCTAACTTTTGTATTAAAATAGATATTTATTTATTATTTAGTTAACTAGTGTGAAATTAAAAAAGCTCTCGTAAAAACAAACTTTAACTTAATTGCTATAGAATTTACGTTAAACACTCAGCTGACAGCTAAGTGTTCTATTGAATGACTTCAATATGATTGAATGAATGTTAAAAAAGTTATTTTTTAGTTTCTATAAATAATTGGTAACAAAGCAATTAAAAAAAGATACAAAATTGTTTTTTTTTAGGAAACTAAAAGCTTTTAGTTTAAAAATTTCATCATTTTATTAAATTTACTGTTTTATTTTTCTTTTAGCATTTAAAAAAACCTCACCTCTTAACATCTACATTACCCTGAGGTATTCTCAACTTTAACAGCAACCAAAATGCGTACAGTATTAGCCTTATTATTGGCTTTTGTAGCCTTAGCTCAGGCTGTTTCTTTGACAGATCTTTCCAAAGAAGAATGGCATACCTATAAGGTAAGTTAAAATTGATTTAAAGACACGCAAAATGAAACATGCCTAGTACAACGAGGGGGTTTTTTTAAACAATTCATTTAGTTTAAGTTGTTGTTATTGTTTGTTGTTTAAACAAAACATTTGCTTTAGTTATTAAAAAAAATGCAATTCTACAAAAACATTCTTTGTTTAGGGGCAATAAACAAACAAAAACATAGTTATTAGTCATTTTATTAATGGCTTATCATTCACTTTAAAATTACTTTATAATTATTTGTTTAAACAATGTTTAGTCATAAATTAACTCAAATTACAAACTTTATAAATTGATAGAAATTTAAGAACAAAAACAAAAACCTTCACAAAGAACTAAGGATTTCAAACAAATTTTACACAACTTTTTAAAGCCGAATTTTTCGAACTTAACTAAATATATTCCTCTTCTACTTTATAAATTTTACACAATTTTTAAAATTTTTTAAAATATCAAAAGTTTTTGTGATTTTTATAAAAATTTAATTATTCGTACTTGCAAATTATTAGTTAAAAGTGAGATTTTAAAAAATTTGTGTCGCAATTTGTTAGTTTTTCTAAATTTTGCTGCATTTTTCCGTGATATTTGAAAATTCGAACTTAATTTCGAAATTTTCGAACTTGGAAAATAATGCTAAAATGAGATTTTTATTTAAGTTAGAGTTAAAATTAGTTTGAATTTTTGAATTTTCTGCAATATTAGCGATGTTCGAAAATTCGAACTTAATTTCGAAATATTCGAACTTCAAAAATATGGCTAAAAAGTGATTTTTATTTATGTTAGAATTGAAATTTGTTTGAATTTTTTAATTTTCTTCAATTTTAGTGATGTTCGAAAATTCGAACTTAATTTCGAAAATTTTCGAACATTAAAATTTTCCTAAAAATTTATTTTTATTTCAATTTGCAATGAAATTTGTTTGAATTTTACAATTTTCTGCAATTTTAGTGATGTTCGAAAATTCGAATTTAATTTCGAAATTTTCCATCTTCAAAAATATGGCTAAAAAAGTGATTTTTATTTCATTTAGAGTTGAAATTTATTAGAATTTTGCAATTTTCTGCATTTTTAGCGTTGTTTGAAAATTCGAACTTAATTTCGAAATTTTCAAACTTCGAAAATATGGCTAAAAAGTGATTTTTATTTAAATTTGCAATGAAATTTATTTGAATTTTATAATTTTCTGCAATTTTAGTGATGTTCGAAAATTGGAACTTAATTTCGAAATTTTCGATCTTCAAAATTATGGCTAAAAAGTGATTTTTATTTCATTACATATAGTTGAAATTTATTAGAATTTTGCAATTTTCTGCATTTTTAGTGTTGTTCGAAAATTCGAACTTAATTTCGAAATTTTCAAACTTCGAAAATATGGCTACAATTTGATTTTTATTTAAGTTAAAGTTGGAATTTATTTGAATTTTGTATTTTTTTGCAATTTTAATGATGTTCGAAAATTCAAACTTAATTTCGAAAATTATCGAAATATTGCTAAAAAGTGATTTCTATTAAATTTTACGCAGAATTTTGTTTGAATTTTTAAATTTTTCCACAATTTTGTGCATTTTTAGCGATTTTTGAAAATTCGAACTTAATTTCGAAATTTTCGAACTTCGTAAAATTTTGCTGAAAAGTGATTTTTATTTATTTTTTCACAAAAATTTGATGAAATTTTATATTTTTTCACAATTTTGTGCATTTTTAGTGATGTTCGAAAATTCGAAATTAATTTCCAAATTTTCGAACATTTCGAAAATCAGTTTTTCTTTCGGAATTACTTCAAAATTTTATAAAATTTAAGGATTTTATAGAGATTTTAAAAAGTTTTCTTAAAATTTATTCATGTTCACGAGATTTTAGTTCGTTTTCTTAAAATATTTTAAAAAAAGTTTTAAAATTGTGTTAATATCTTTGTAATCAATTGATTTATAATTAAAACAAAACAATGATAAGGAAATAACAAATAAATGTTAATAATAGCAGGAATTGTTTTTTCATTTCGAGCATAACAGAAAGTATAATGACCCATTTTAATAGTGTATGTAGACTCACGTAGAACGCAAAAATAGATGATTAAATACAAACTACAACGCCATTGCATTGATAAGACAAAAATATGAAACAAAACAATAATAATAAACTTATAAACAATTTAAATGCGAAATGAAATCTAAATGAATTTGCCATAAAACTATAGTTGATTCTAACAGTCTGCATGTAAATTTTAACAATATTTCTTGATACCCTTGAAATATTGAAATTATATGCTTTTTTTTTAAAAAAGAGCGATAAAAGCAAATAAGAATTTCATAGTTTGCATTAATATGAACATTAAAAGTTCTCAAATTTCATGCGTTTTTAAAGCATGATAAAGGAATTTAAAACTTTCCAAGATAACAGATTCATACAGACTTTGTGTTTTTAAAACTTCTGTTTTACAAAGTATAAACGCATGGATAATTATAATGATAAAAAAATTCATTTAATAATTTTATGAAAATTCCAGCCAGACTTGAAGCTTATCAACTTTGTGCTCAAACAATAACAGCACAGCTAAAGGCATTATCATTATGGTACATTGTACCAAGCAATAAACTTTCCAATCTGCTGTTTTAAGTCACATTTCGCAGCTCACATTGTCATGACATGTGATGATGATGGCTGTTTATTAACCCAGATTTCAAACACGTCATCAAAAGAAAAGGAATAGATTGATAAGTTTGAATGAATTTTGAACAATTTGTTAAGGAATAAGCAATGATTGAATGAATATTCTATTAATTTTGAATATTTCCTTTTAAATTTTCAGAAATTCCAGGATAACTTATACATTTTTTGGAAATTAAAAGATTTTCATTAAAATTTTCACATTCGAACTTTAACATTTAACTTAAAAGTGAGTTTTCAATGACTAATTTCTTTGTATTTTTAAATTTGCGGCATTTTTCCATGATATTTGAAAATTGGAACTTAATTTCGAATTTTTCGGACTTAGCTAAAATCACTAATTTCCTCTTCTACTTTATAAATTACAATAGAAAATCTAAATTTTTGTTACTTTTTCTTTAAATTTTAGAAAAATTTTCGAATTTTTAAGATTTTTTCGAAATTTTACATTTTCGAACATTGAAAATTTTGTTAAATTTTAAGATTTAACTTTATATAAGTGTAAATTTTGCTTAAGTTTAAAATTTTGAGCAATTTTGGCAATGTTCGAGCTTTTCGAACTTAATTTCGAATTTTTCGAACATAGAAAATATGGCCAAAGAGTTATTTTTATTAAAATTTGAGGTAAAATCTGTTTAAATATTAATATTTTTCTATGAATTTTTGAATTTTCTGCAATTTTAGCAACATTCGAAAATTCGAACTTAATTTCGAAATTTTCGAACTTCGTATTTAATGCTAAAATGTGATTTTTATTTGTATTTGCAATGAAATTTGTTTAAATTTTACAATTTTCTGCAATTTTAGCAATGTTCGAAAATTCGAAATCAATTTCGAAATTTTCTAACTTCGTAATTAATGCTAAAATGTGATTTTTATTTGTATTTGCAATGAAATTTGTTTGAATTTTACAATTCAATTTCAATTCGAACTTAATTTCGAAATTTTCGAACTTCGCAATTAATGCTAAAATGTGATTTTTATTAGTATTTGCAATGAAATTTGTTTGAATTTTAAAATTTTTGTTAATTCTAGTGATGTCCGAAAATTCGAACTTAATTTCAAAATTTTCGAACTTGGAAAATTTAGCTAAAAAGTGATTTTTAATTAAATTTGCGAAGAAATTTGTTTGAATTTTACAATTTTCTGCAATTTTAGCAATGTTGGAAAATTCGAACTTAATTTCGAAATTTTCGAACTTCGTAATTAATGCTAAAATGTGATTTTTATTAGTATTTGCAATGAAATTTGTTTGAATTTTAAAATTTTTGTTAATTCTAGTGATGTTCGAAAATTCGAACTTAATTTCAAAATTTTCGAACTTGGAAAATTTTGCTAAAAAGTGATTTTTAATTAAATTTGCGAAGAAATTTGTTTGAATTTTGCAATTTTCTGCAATTTTAGCAATGTTCGAAAATTCGAACTTAATTTCGAACTTGGAAAATATAGCTAAAATTAGATTTTTATTTAAAATCAAGTTGAAATTTATGTTTATGTTTCAATTTTGTGCTTTTTTAAAGATGTTCGAAAATTCGAACTTAATTTCGAATACATATTTCGAAAATCAGAAAATATTGCTAAAAAGTGCTTTTTAATTAAATTCAAGATGAAATTTGTATTTATATTTCAATTTTGTGCATTTTTAATGATTTTCGAAAATTCAAAATTAATTTCGAAATTTTCGAACATTGACAAAATCATACATTTTTAACTCTCCTATTAAATTACAGAAAAATTGTAAAATTTCATGATATTTTTGATCAATTTAGATATTCAAACACTGAAAGTTTTATTTAAATTTCAAAATTTCCCATTAAAAACCGTTTCCTTTCGAATCGAATTACGGGTTTAACCCCTCAGTCCAATATCGCATTTCAATTTAAATATTGCAAAAATATCATGTTATTAAACCTGTTATGAGTAATTGTCTTATTCAAATAGTATTTTGTTTAAGCATTTATAGAAGGTGATTAAACCCCCCAAAGTTCCAGTTATTATTTGTTTATTTGCTGTTTATTTTAATATTTTTATTTGCTTTTGTATCGATTTTTATAAATGACATACTTTACTTTTCTTAATATCTCATTTTTGGTTAGGGTTTCAATTTAACATATAATGGTTTATTATAAAATTCTTAACAAATTGTTTAAATGTAATTATTCAACTCCCTAAACAATAAAAATTTTATTACATTTTTGAAAAAAAAAACAACTTTGTTGCTCTTCTTACATTTTACATTTTTACAAATTCGTTTTTAAAACTTTTGATAAACACTGTGCAAGTCTACTTAACAAATTGAACACAAATCTATTGCCTATGTTAAGGCTTACAAAAATAAATTACTCTTTAAAAACAAAAACTCTTTTAGAGATCATAAAAATTACTCTTAAAACCCAACTTTTCCAGATTTCTGTTGACCACTGTTTATTTTTGTTTAAATGGAAAATTGAAGAAAAAAGTCCACGGTTTTGGCCGCAATTTATTTGCAACAAATATCTAATTATAGAAAATTTCTTTTGAGCATAAATGTTCAGTTACTCAGTACATACATACTTCTATTTTTACCTGCCTATATTTTGGAACATTATTTGCAAAACATTAAAAGGTTATTGCTATCCATACTTGCAGACACAATTAGTATCATTTATGACCGCTTTAAGTACCCTTACAGGAGACCGGCTTATTTCCAACTTTTGTTTTATTTTCTCTCTCTCTCTCTCTTTCTCAATGCAATTGCTGCGAATAGTTTGGTTTGTTGAGAAACTTGGTGGATTTATGGTAAATTTTGTTGGAACATATTCTTGATTTCTTTTTGTGGGTTTTTTTCTTTGACGTTGTTGCTGGTTTTTATGCTGATAACTTGTGATAAACAAAAATTGCAAATATACTAACAGAAAACAACAATAACTACACATAATAAACCAGCAGACCAGACGTAGGCAATTTATAGCAATAGAGATGATTAAGTGGTACCAAATTAAGGGGCGTTTTTTTTAACTAAGGGGAGGGTTTTTAAATAATATTTGTTATGTCTACACACTTATAGTATTGTCTACAGTTGAAACTATATATAGTTTAGTCTATAGTTCAGACTATAGTATAGTCTAAGGTCCAGACTATAGTTTAGTCTATAGTCCAGACTATAGTTTAGTCTATAGTTCAGACTATAGCAATGTTTATAGTTCAGACTATAGCAATGTCTATAGTCTAGACTATAGCAATGTCTATAGTCCAGACTATATCATTGTCTATAGCCCCTACTATAGCATTGTCTATAGTCCAGACTATAGTTTAGTCTATAGTCCAGACTATAGTTTAGTCTATAGTCCAGACTATAGTTTAGTCTATAGTCCAGACTATAGTTTAGTCTATAGTCCAGACTTTAGTTTAGTCTATAGTCCAGACTTTAGTTTAGTCTATAGTCCAGAGTTTTGTTTAGAATATAGTCCAGACTATAGTTTAGTTTATAATCCAAACATTAGTTTAGTCAATTGTCCAGACTATGGTTTAGGCTATAGTTTTGTCTAAAGTTCAATTTATAGTTTAGTCTACACTATGGTTTAGTCTATAGTCCAGACTATAGTCTACAGTCTAGACTATAACATAGTGTATAGTCCGGACCATAGTTTAGTCTAAAGTCCAGACTATAGTTTAGTCTAAAGTCCAGACTATAGTTTAGTCTATAGTCCAGACTATAGTTTAGTCTATAGTCCAGACTATAGTTTAGTCTATAGCCCGGACTATAGTTTAGTCTATAGTCCAGAATATAGTTTAGTCTATAGTCCAGAATATAGTTGAGTGTATAATCCGGACCATAGTTTAGTCTACAGTCCAGACTATAGTTTAGTCTATAGTCCAGACTATAGTTTAGTCTATAGTCCAGACTATAGTTTAGTCTATAGTCCAGACTATAGTTTAGTCTATAGTCCAGAATATAGTTTAGTCTATAGTTTAAACTATAGTTTAGTCTATAGTTTAAACTATAGTTTAGTCTATAGTTTAAACTATAGTTTAGTCTATAGTTTAAACTATAGTTTAGTCTATAGTTTAAACTATGTTTTAGTCTATAGTTTAGACTATGTTTTAGTCTATATTTTAGACTATAGTCCAGACTATAGTTTAGTCTATATTTCAGTATACAGTTTAGTATATAGTTTAGTCTATAGCTAAGTCTATAGAACAGTATTTTAGTCTTAAGTCTAGACTTTAGTTTAGTTAATCCAGATTATAGTCTATTGTCCTAACTATAGCTTAGTCTATAGCCCAGCCTATAGTTTAGTTTACCGTCCAGACTATAGTTTAGTTTAAAGTCCATTCTGTAGTTTAGTCTATTGTCTAGTCTATAGTCAAATCTCTAATATAATCCATTACATAATCTATATTCAAGTCTAAACAATGTTGTTGTCAAAGTTTAACAAAAGTATTTTAGTACTTTAGTACTTTTCTACAAAAAAAGTACCTTCTTATAATGCACCATCACTATTTCAAAATTTTCGTGAATATTTTTTTGCCTGCTGCCTATTCATTTTTTTGTTGTTGGTTGTTAGTAGTGTACTCTTCGACGTAATGTATGTGTTGTTTTGTGATAATACCAGCGCCAGTATTCCAACCCTCAGTAGTATTAGTCTTGCTATAGTTTGGTTGTTTTATTTCATTTCAATTTCATTGCGTTGCCTTACGATTTATCAGCAAGACAAACATTTTTTTTGATTTAAAATATTTTAGTTCTTTTCTTTAAAAAAAGAAAACCAACAAAAAAATGATAAGCTAAACAAAAACACTAAAAAACAAAACGTAATACTAAAAGAAAAATTATCTAAGCAAAAAATAAATACCGAAAAAAAACTTAAATAAAGTGTAAATTTTTGTGACAATTTGTTTTAAAACAAAATTTTAACTAAATAATTAAATAAAAATCAAACAAAATGGTTTTTGAAAATAAAGAACTCGATGTTGTCACTGACATTATTATACCGGCCATCATAGTGACTGTCTTGTTCCTGATAAATGGCGTTATTTTATACATCATCCTTAGGAAACGCCGTAATGTTGTCTATGAACAATACAATACAAATCAAGAAGAACCGGCAGCCAGTCAACCGTTTTGTGCAGAAACACCCCAAACCAAAAATACGGAAGATACTGAGGCAGGCATTGAAATGCAAAGACTATGATGATTTTGCTTTCAAATCAATAAACAAAACAAGTCCAGCGAATAACCCAACGAATTCTGTGTGTAAATGGACAAAACCCTATAATTAGCTGTTAAGTTTGTGCCGTGTTTAAGCAAAACAAAAAGTACGTTCAATAAAAAGTGCATTTCTCTATTATAAGTAGAGACCTCGTGTAGCTTGTATACTAGAAAATCTTTAAGTTTTAAAGATTTTCCTATTTTTCTATGATTTTATAACTATAATAATTAAGCTTAATTTGGTAATCTATATTGCCGCTAGTTTGGATTTTTTTTAGTAAAATTTTTCTTTTTATTTTTTAAATTTCAATATTTGCCATTCTTATTATTTTTTTTATTTATCACATCATGTTTATTAATAAGTTTATATTTTATAACTTAAACTTTACAACTAAATAGAGAATTTTTCTTTAATAAAAATCTGTTTATCTTTGTGCATTTTTTTTATAAATTTTTAGTAATTAAAAAAACGTGTTAATTATTTAAACAATTAGTTGCGCAAAACAATTAATAAGAGTAATAATCCAGAAGCAATGAAATGAATTTATAATAGAAAATAATGAAATAAAATTTATGAACTGTATGATAAGTTCATGAAAAAGTTAATTTTTTAAATGTTTTATTAGTAATTTCTGGCAGTTTTGAGATGAAATTAATCAATTTACAATGAATTCACAAAGTTCAAACAATGGACTAGTTTATAGTTTCGACTTCAGTTTTGTACACTGTTTTGTTTCTAGTTTATAGCCTAGTGTATAGTCTAGTGTATAGTATAGTTTATAGTCTAGTTTATTGTCTATAGTCTAGTCTATAGTCTAGTCTATGGTCTAGTCTATAGTCTAGTCTATGGTCTAGTCTATAGTCTAGTCTATGGTCTAGTCTATAGTCTAATCTATCGTTTTATCTATAGTCTTATCTATAGTCTAGTCTAAGGTCTAGTCTATGGTCTAGTCTATAGTCTATTCTATAGTCTAATCTATAGTCTAGTCTATAGTCTAGTCTATAGTCTAGTCTATAGTCTAGTCTATAGTCTAGTCTATAGTCTAGTCTATAGTCTAGTCTATAGTCTAGTCTATGGTCTAGTCTATGGTCTAGTCTATAGTCTTGTCTATAGTCTAGACTATAGTCTAGTCCATGGTCTAGTCTATAGTCTAGTCTATGGTCTAGTCTATTGTCTAGTCTGTAGTATAGTCTATGGTCTAGTCTATAGTCTAGTCTATGGTCTAGTCTATAGTCTAGTCTATGGTCTAATCTGTAGTCTAGTCTATAGTCTAGTCTATGGTCTAGTGTATAGTCTAGTCTATAGTCTAATCTATAGTCTTATCTAAAGTCTAGTCTATGGTCTAGTCTATGGTTTAGTCTATAGTCTAATCTATAGTCTAGTCTATAGTCTAATCTGTAGTCTTATTTATAGTCTTATCGATAGTTTTGTCTATAGTCTAGTCTATAATATAGTCTAGTCTCGTTTATATTATATTTTATAGTCTAGTCTATAATCTGGTTTTTAGTCTTTAATCTATAGTCCAGTCTAGTCTATAGTCTAGTCTATAGTCCAGTCTATAGTATAGTCTAGTCTATAGTCTAGTCTATAGTCTAGTCTATAGTCTAGTATAGTCTAGTATATAGTCTAGTCTATAGTCTAGTCTATAGTCAAGTCTATAGTCTAGTCTATAGTCTAGTCTATAGTCTAGTCTATAGTCTAGTCTATAGTTTAGTCTATAGTCTAGTCTATAGTCTAGTCTATAGTCTAGTCTATAGTCTAGTCTATAGTCTAGTCTATAGTCTTGTCTATAGTCTAGTCTATGGTCTTGTCTATAGTCTAGTCTATAGTCTAGTCTATAGTCTAGTCTATAGTCTAGTCTATAGTCTAGTCTATAGTCTAGTCTGTAGTCTAGTCTATAGTCTAGTCTATAGTCTAGTCTATAGTCTAGTCTATAGTATAGTCTATAATCTAACTGTAGTCTAGTTTATAGTCTATTCTATATTTTAGTCTCTAGTCTCGTCTATAGTCTCTAGTCTAGTATATAGCCTAGTCTATAGTGTAGTCTATAGTCTAGTTTATAATGTAGTCTATAGTCTAGTCTATAGTTTAGTCTATAATCTAGTCTATAGTCTAGTCCATAGTCTATTCTATAGTCTAGTCTATAGTCTAGTCTATTGTCTTGTCTATAGTCTAGTCGAAAGTCTAGTCTATAGTCTAGTCTAAAGTCTAGTTATAGTCTAGTCTATAGTCTAGTCCATAGTCTAGTCTATAGTCTAGTCCATAGTCTAGTCTATAGTCTAGTCTATAGTCTAGTCTATAGTCTAGTGTATAGTCTATTTTATAGTCTATTCTAGTCTATAATCTAGTCTATCGTCTAGTCTATAGTCTAGTTTATAGTACAGTCTATAAGTTTATAGTATAGTCTATAGTCTAGTCTGTAGTCTAGTCCATAGTCTATTCTATAGTCTAGTCTATAGTCTAGTCTATTGTCTTGTCTATAGTCTAGTCGAAAGTCTAGTCTATAGTCTAGTCTAAAGTCTAGTTATAGTCTAGTCTATAGTCTAGTCCATAGTCTAGTCTATAGTCTAGTCCATAGTCTAGTCTATAGTCTAGTCTATAGTCTAGTCTATAGTCTAGTGTATAGTCTATTTTATAGTCTATTCTAGTCTATAATCTAGTCTATCGTCTAGTCTATAGTCTAGTTTATAGTACAGTCTATAAGTTTATAGTATAGTCTATAGTCTAGTCTGTAGTCTAGTCTATAGTCTAGTCTATAGTCTTGTCTATAGTCAAGTCTATTCTATAGTCTAGTCTTTAGTCAAGTCTATTCTATATTCTAGTCCATAGTCTAGTCTATAGACTGGGGTATAGTCTGGTGTATAGTCTATTGTGTAGTCTATTCTATAGTCTAGTCCATAGTCTAGTCTATAATCTAGTCTACAGCCTAGTCTATAATCCAGTCTATAGTCTATTATCTAGTTTATAGTCTGTAGTCAGTCTATAGTCTAGTTTATAATCAAGTCTATAGTCCAGTCTATAGTCTAGTTTGTAGTCACTGTAACTGTCACAATCTACTGTAATTCCTTATAGATTTTTGCTCTGCGATTAATCTAATTCGATCAACAAATACCAAAAAAAAACATTAGAAATTATCAATTCTTTACAAATAACGATCTTAATTAAAATTCCACATTATCAAGCAATTCTAGATCGTTTATGTTCTACGCCTTAGCTGAGAACTTGACAAAATTAATATTGTGTCGTAAATAAACATTATTTGTCTCCCCTAAATCGACTTTTATAAATTAATCATTACGAATCTTCTTCATTCCTTCTAACTCTCTCACACACTTCCTCAGACAATTTGACTGGTGGCGGTGCTAATCTCTACTATGGAATAGAATTAAAGTGTAATGCAATTTCAAGCATTTAAAACTGTCAATTTATTTTAATTAAATTAATTGAAAATTTACTACAAGTCTGTTGAAATGTCCGCATATGAAAAAAATGTGCTCTTAATATAGATCGTCGTTTTTTTTTTTTGTAAACAGATCAGATGTGTGTTTGTGTGATAAAAGGGGGTGATATTGTCACACGTTTTTGCTTTTTTGAATAAAGTTTTTGTTTTTATTTCTAATTCATTGGCATTCTATTGCATTGACCAACAAATGGTTGTGTTAATAGATTTGTTTATATATTTTCTTCTATATATAAATTTAGTAATAGTTTCATTAGTAAAAATGTAAATTGTGACCATTGAAATGTTTAAAAAGTAAACAGTTTTTTTAAATTTATTTTTAAATTACTTAAAAAATAATTGTCTTTATAAAAAATAGATTCTACAAAATAATTGTTTATTTAACGCTATTATTTATATATAAAACTACAATATAGAATGTAATATTGATAACCCGCTACTGATAGATGTCATTCTTATCGAAATCTATCAATATTAACTATTAATCAATGCTCCACATATTTGCAAACTATTAAACTTATCAAACGTTTTAGCTTCTAAGTATGAGATTGATTTCAAATCAAATCGCAATTTGACATCATACGTTTAGTCGTTGATTTAATATTCATAAAAAGTACGTAAAATTTGTCAGGTCACCCAAATTTGTCATTCATTTCGCCTTTTTCTAAAGCGCATGTTTTTTAGTCGAAAAACAACAAAATGTAAAGTATTTTCTTTCAAACACATTTTCAGCTTCATCTAACATATTTATCCAAAGTCTGTTAGAGAGAACTCTATTATGTATTTGCTTTAAAATAAATTATAATTTATCAATAACAAATAAAGATTTGTTTGTGTAGAATTTCTAGTGACATCACAAATTTTTAACATAAATCATTTTACTCATTCATTCACTAGTTCGCTCTTTCTTTCGAAAGAAAATCACTTAAATATGATAATTGCAGAACAAATGAATCAGCCATCCAGCCAGTCAGCCGCTCAAACAACATGTGCTTGACACATTATTACTTTGTTTGTATTTTTGTTGTTTTTGCTAACGAATGCAAATCAAGTTATTTGATTCATATTCCAACATTGTGTATTGATTTTTCCAAATGTTGACGTCGTCTAGTGACAGATATGAAATTAGGGGCGAAGTCATATTAAAGAGCATTTATTTTCTAACAGTTTTGCTATACCAACACTGAGAGAAAAGTTTAAATATTGGGAATTTAAGAGTTCGAATTTTGATAGACTAGACTAGTCTATATATTAGACTATAGAACAGACTTTAGAGAAGACTATATACTAGACTATAGAATAGACAATATACTAAACTAGAATATAGTCTATAGACTAGACTATAGACTATAGACTAGACTATAGAATAGACAATAGACTAGACTATAGACTAGACTATAGACTAGACTATAGACTGGACTATAGACTAGACTATAGACTAGACTATAGACTAGACTATAGACTGGACTATAGACTAGACTATAGACTAGACTATAGACTAGACTATAGACTAGACTATAGACTAGACTATAGACTAGACTATAGACAAGATTATAGACTATACTATAGAATAGACTATAGACTAGACTAGAATATAGACTAGACTATAGACTGGACTATAGACTAGACTATAGACTAGACTATAGACTAGACAATAGACTAGACTATACACTAGACAATAGACTAGACTATAGACTAGACTAGACTATAGACTGGACTATAGACTAGACTATAGACTAGACTATAGACTAGACTATAGACTAGACTATAGACTAGACTATAGACTAGACTATAGACTAGACTATAGACTGGACTATAGACTAGACTACAATATAGGCTAGACTAGACTATGGACTGGACTGTAGACTAGACAATAGACTAGAATAGACTATAGACTCGACTATAGACTAAACTATAGACTAGACTATAGACTTGACTATAGACTAGACTATAGACTAGACTATAGACCAGACTATAGACTAGACTATAGACTAGACTATAGACTAGACTATAGACTAGACTATAGACTAGACTATAGACTAGACTATAGACTAGACTATAGACTAGACTATAGACTAGACTATAGACTAGACTATAGAGTAGACTAGACTATAGACTAGACTTTGGACTAGACTTTAGACTAGATTTATACTAGATTATGGAATAGACTATAGACTAGATTATAGATTACACTATTGTTTAGATTATTGACTATATACTGTATACAAGACTTCAGACAGGTCTGTTGTCGAAACTTTATAATAGACACTAAAGAGTGATATTAGGCGAGACTTTAGACCACACTTACTAAACCCCAGATTAGCTGCACTCCAGACTAGAATGTAGTCGAGAATATAGGCTATTAACTAGACTTTAGACTATAGTCGACTTTATAGACTAGACGAGTCAAGAGATGGGTTATTCAGAGAATTTTCGTTCAGTGTCTAGTATTATTATTATTCATTATTGATTCCTATCCCACTAGTCGTAGCAGTTGCAGTGTTTCTTTCTTATCAATCAAGCAACAAGAAATTATTTACATATTTGTAAACAATCAAACAAACTACACATTATTTTAATTTCCATTATAAATTAAATAGTATCAACTAAATAATTTAGTTTGTTTTCGATAATTTAAAGCAATAAACTCAAAGACTTTTTCAAAGATATGAGAAGCAGCAAAAATGTGTATGTAAGCAGTTATAACACCAAGATAAGCAAGTCTGGGGCAATTTGGGTTACTTGGTTGTAAATTAAAAAACAATAATTACTACATAAAATAGATAACTACATATTTTAGATTTTTATAAAACTGTAAATTTAATGTTTAGAAAATTGTTCGGCAACCACTTCCAAATAACCTCACTTCCTTGCCCACCTTTAATTATATATTCTATAGGCATTCTTTTGTGATTTACCTTATTTTTAATTTCCCAGTAATTTCTATATTTAAATAAAACATGTGTGTAATACTTGTTTTTTTTTTTTCTTTACTTTGTGTCCACTCACTTGTTAACTGTCAGGTTCTTTTATTTTCCATATAATCAAGCATTTCCTGTTTATAACAGAAAATATGTGCACTAGACTAGCATACGCTAATGTTGCTAGGGCTGTAGAAGTAGTTAGAGAAGACAGGGGGCCCGATTTGTGAAAATATGTTTTGTTAATGAAAATTAAAACTGGGTGTTTTGTGTTGTATTTATACCAAGCTCGTTTTACTCTTTGGACAATAGAAACATTATTAAGTTTCCATATGTGCAGTTAATTGGGCTTGTGGTATGCACTATTCTTTTACTCTTTTTATATGGAAATTGCAAAAAAAAAAGATGACAAAACTTGTTTGGTTCATGCAAATTTGAGTCATGTCAAATTTTCATTTCATTGTGAAAGTAGTGGTTTACAATTTCAAATAAACTAAACTGATAACTACACTATAGACCTGACTATAGACTAGACAACACACTAGATTATAGACTAGACTAAAGAACAAACTATAGACTAGACTAAAGACAAAATTATAGACTAGACTATAGTCTAGACTATAGATTAGATTATAGACTACACTATAGACTAGATTATAGACTTCACTAAAGACTAGACTATAGGCTAGACTAAATACTAGACTATAGACTAGATTAAAGAATATACTAAAGACTAGACTATAGACTAGACTAAAGACAAGACTATAGAGTAGACTACAGACTAGACTACAAACTTGACTATAAACTAGACTATAGACTAGACTATAGACTAGACTATAAACTAGACTATAGACTAGACTATAGACTAGACTATAGACTAGACTATAGACTAGACTATAGACTAGACTATAGACTAGACTATAGACTAGACTATATACTAGACTATAAACTAGACTATAAACTATAAACTAGACTATAGACTAGACTCTAGTCTATAGACTAGACTATATACTAGACTATAAACTAGACTATATACTATAAACTAGACTATAGACTATAAACTAGACTATAAACTAGACTATAAACTAGACTATAGACTAGACTATAGTCTGGACTATAGACTAGACTATAGTCTGGACTATAGACTAGACTATAGTCTGGACTATAGACTAGACTAAGACTAGCCTATAAACTAGACTATAGACTAGACTAAAGACTAGACTATAGACTAGACTAGACTAGACTATAGACTAGACTATAGACTAGACTAGACTATAGACTAGACTATAGACTAGACTATAGACTAGACTAGACTAGACTAGACTAGACTATAGACTAGACTATAGACTAGACTATAGACTAGACTATAGACTAGACTATAGACTAGACTATAGACTAGACTATAGACTAGACTATAGACTAGACTATAGACTAGACTATAGACTAGACTATAGACTAGACTATAGACTAGACTATAGACTAGACTATAGACTAGACTATAGACTAGACTATAGACTAGACTATAGACTAGTCTATAGACTAGACTATAGACTAGACTATAGACTAGACTATAGACTAGTCTATAGACTAGACTATAGACTAGTCTATAGACTAGACTATATACTAGAATATAGACTAGACTATAGACTAGACTATAGACTAGTCTATAGTCTATAGTCTATAGACTAGACTATAGACTAGACTAAAGACAAGACTATAGAGTAGACTACAGACTAGACTAAAGACTTGACTATAAACTAGACTATAGACTAGACTATAGACTAGACTATAAACTAGACTATAGACTAGACTATAAACTAGACTATAGACTAGAATATAGACTAGACTATAGACTAGACTATAGACTAGACAATATAGAATATAGACTAGATTATAGACTAGATTATAGACTTGACTATAGACTAGACTATAGACTAGGCTATAGACTGGACTATAGACTAGACTATAGACTAGACTATAGACTAGACTATAGACTAGACTATAGACTAGACTATAGACTAGACTATAGACTAGACTATAGACTAGACTATAGACTAGACTATAGACTAGACTATAGACTAGACTATAGACTAGACTATAGACTAGACTATAGACTAGACTATAGACTAGACTATAGACTAGACTATAGACTAGACTATAGACTAGACTATAGACTAGACTATAGACTAGACTATAGACTAAACTATAGACTAGACTATAGACTAGACTATAGACTAGACTATAGACTAGACTATAGACTAGACTATAGACTAGACTATAGACTATAGACTAGACTATAGACTAGACTATAGACTAGACTATAGACTAGACTATAGACTAGACTATAGACTAGACTATAGACTAGACTATAGACTAGACTATAGACTAGACTATAGACTAGACTATAGACTAGACTATAGACTAGACTATAGACTAGACTATAGACTAGACTATAGACTAGACTATAGACTAGACTATAGACTAGACTATAGACCTAGACTATAGACTAGACTATAGACTAGACTATAGACTAGACTATAGACTAGACTATAGACTAGACTATAGACTAGACTATAGACTAGACTATAGACTAGACTATAGACTAGACTATAGACTAGACTATAGACTAGACTATAGACTAGACTATAGACTAGACTATAGACTAGACTATAGACTAGACTATAGACTAGACTATAGACTAGACTATAGACTAGACTATAGACTAGACTATAGACTAGACTATAGACTAGACTATAGACTAGACTATAGACTAGACTATAGACTAGACTATAGACTAGACTAGACTAGACTATAGACTAGACTATAGACTAGACTATAGACTAGACTATAGACTAGGACTATAGACTAGGCTATAGACTAGGCTATAGACTAGGCTATAGACTAGGCTATAGACTAGGCTATAGACTAGGCTATAGACTAGGCTATAGACTAGGCTATAGACTAGGCTATAGACTAGGCTATAGACTAGGCTATAGACTAGGCTATAGACTAGGCTATAGACTAGGCTATAGACTAGGCTATAGACTAGGCTATAGACTAGGCTATAGACTAGGCTATAGACTAGGCTATAGACTAGGCTATAGACTAGGCTATAGACTAGGCTATAGACTAGGCTATAGACTAGGCTATAGACTAGGCTATAGACTAGGCTATAGACTAGGCTATAGACTAGGCTATAGACTAGACTATAGACTAGACTATAGACTAGACTATAGACTAGACTATAGACTAGACTAATAGACTAGACTATAGACTAGACTATAGACTAGACTAT
The DNA here is from genome assembly GCF_015586225.1 of Lucilia sericata. NCBI lineage: Eukaryota > Metazoa > Arthropoda > Insecta > Diptera > Calliphoridae > Lucilia > Lucilia sericata. Next base: position 45,593 of record NW_023996078.1, on the reverse strand, counting down.
AGACTAGACTATAGACTAGACTATAGACCAGACTATAGACTAGACTATAGACTAGACTATAGACTAGACTATAGACTAGACTATAGACTAGACTATAGACTAGACTATAGACTAGACTATAGACTAGACTATAGACTAGACTATAGACTAGACTATAGACTAGGCTATAGACTAGGCTATAGACTAGGCTATAGACTAGGCTATAGACTAGGCTATAGACTAGGCTATAGACTAGGCTATAGACTAGGCTATAGACTAGGCTATAGACTAGGCTATAGACTAGGCTATAGACTGGCTATAGACTAGGCTATAGACTAGACTATAGACTAGACTATAGAATAAATCAAATATTCGCCAGACATAAAATTTTTTTCTAAAAATTTAAATTTTACCTTTAAAATTCGATATTGATTAAAAATTTCAATATTTTCTCTTCAATTACAGTTGGAACACCGTAAAAGCTATGTCAACGAAATTGAGGAACGTTTCCGTATGAAGATTTTCAATGAAAATCGCCATAAAATTGCCAAACACAATCAATTATATGCTCAAGGCAAAGTATCCTACAAGCTGGGCTTGAACAAATATGCCGATATGTTGAATCATGAATTCAGAGAAACCATGAATGGTTACAACAACACATTGCGTAACTTATTGCGGTAAGTCGGAAAGAGAATAACAAATTAAATACAAAAAAATAATAATAAAAACTTCTTTTTTTCAATTACACAGTTCTCAATCTGGTTTAGTGGGTTCCACTTTCATTACCCCCGCTCATGTAACTGTACCCAAGTCGGTAGATTGGCGTCAACATGGTGCCGTTACTGGTGTTAAGGATCAGGGTCATTGTGGTTCTTGCTGGGCCTTCTCCACCACTGGTGCCTTGGAGGGTCAACATTTCCGCAAAACTGGCGTTTTGGTTTCGTTGAGTGAACAGAATTTGGTTGATTGTTCCACCAAGTATGGCAACAATGGTTGCAATGGTGGCTTAATGGACAATGCCTTCCGTTATATTAAGGATAATGGTGGTATTGATACCGAAAAATCGTATCCTTATGAGGGTATTGACGATTCTTGCCACTTCAATAAGGCCACCGTTGGTGCCACCGATACCGGTTTCATTGATATACCCCAAGGTAATGAAGAGAAAATGATGCAAGCTGTTGCCACTTTGGGTCCCGTCTCCGTAGCCATCGATGCTTCCCACGAATCTTTCCAATTGTATAGTGAAGGTGTTTACGATGAACCCGAATGTGATGCTGAAAACTTGGATCATGGTGTTTTGGTTGTAGGCTATGGTACCGATGAAAATGGCATGGACTACTGGTTGGTTAAGAACTCTTGGGGCACCACCTGGGGTCAAGATGGCTACATTAAAATGGCTCGTAATAAGGACAACCAATGTGGTATTGCTACTGCCTCTAGTTATCCTACAGTTTAAAAAGAATTTTTCTTTTTTAATTCATTTTAATTAATTTTTCATTTATTTAATCAAATTTATCACTTTGCTTTTTCAATTACAACTTTGTATTCATTTTAAATTCTGCTTAAATTTATACTTTTTTTCACTTTTAAATTTAATTTATGTAATTAATTTCTATATATGTCTTTTAGTTCTTTTTTTATATATATAATTAAATAAAAGCTTTACTAAGTTTTAAAAGACATTGAAAAAGTAAAACAAAGAAAAATATTTTTTTCTAGAATTAATAATACATTTTGTAAATGAATTATTTTTCTTTTTAAACTAACGTTTTTGTATATGTATGTTTTATCTTTATGTGTGTGTGTATATGTAAATTTTTAAAGAATTCATTAATTTCAACAGATAATTTAAAGTTTTAACACTTTTCCATTTCTTAAATTTGAACACCAACTACAAACATCACATATACAAAAGGATTTAAAACCATGAAACTGAAAACTCAAATCCGAAACGATGTCATATTATAATTTTAATTTAAACAAAATATGTATAGAACAATAAAAGTGTAAAGAACAATAAAATTATAAAAAAAATATAAATAAATATTTTGTTTTTATTAAGTTCTTTTATGGGTCTTTGCAGAAAGTGGATAAGATCAGTAACAAATAAACCCTTAGATCTTCTATTAAGGAAATCACGTCGTATAAATTTTTACTATTTAATAATTTCCTATATATACAGGCCTTCCTTGTTCCTGTTAAGGCCAAGTTTTGCTTTAGTAGACTACAGAATAGGTTGTAGAATATGCTCTAGATTCAACTGTAGACTAGACTATATGATACATCATTGATTAGACTAAATACTACACAATAAATTACACTATAGACTATTATATATTATCGACTATATAAACCAGACTATAGATCAAACCACAAAATTGACTAGACAAGATTATAACTAAGAATAAACTTAGGTCAAGAACATAGATTACACTGTAGACCAGACTATAGGATTATAGGTTATTGACTAGAATATAGTCTAGGCTAAATAATAGATTATAGTCTGGACTGTAGAACAGACTATACCGTGACTATAGTTGGACTATGGACTACACTATGGACAAAAATACATACTAGACTAAAATGAATATATGTAGTCTTAAGTCGAGCCTAGTCTATAGTCTAGATTAGAATCTGGAATATAGTAAATAATATAGTATATAGTCTAGTCTTTACTTTAATCTGAAGTCTACTATATAGTCCTGCCTACAATCTATTCTAGTGTGTAGTCTAGTCTATAGTCTATCAGTTCTATAGTCTAGTCATCAGTTCTATAGTATAGTCTATAGTTCAGTATTTAGTCTATTCTTTAAGATCTCTATCATCTAGTCTATATTCTAGTCTATTGTCTATAATCTAGTCTTTAGTATAGTATATTATCTAGTCTTTAGTATAGTCTATTATCTAGTCTATAATCTAGTCTATAATCTAGCCTTTAATTCAGTATTTAGTCTAGTCTATAGTCCAGTCTATAGTCTAGTCTATAGTCCAGTCTATAGTCTAGTCTATAGTCCAGTCTATAGTCTAGTCTATAGTCCAGTCTATAGTCTAGTCTACAGTTTAGTCTATAATCTAGTCTATAGACTAGTATATAGTCTAGTCTAGACTAGTCTTCAGTCTATAGTCTAGGCTATAGTTTAGTATATAGTTTAGTATATTGTCTAGTATGTAGTCTATTCTAGTCTAGTCTATAGTTTACTATAGTCTAGTCTATAGTTTACTATAGTCTAGTCTATAGTCTAGTCTATAGTTTAGTCTATAGTCTAGTCTATAGTCTAGTCTAGTCTATAGTCTAGTCTATAGTCTAGTCTATAGTCTAGTCTATAGTCTAGTCTATAGTCTAGTCTATAGTCTAGTCTATAGTCTAGTCTATAGTCTAGTCTTAGTCTAGTCTATAGTCTAGTCTATAGTCTAGTCTATAGTATAGTCTATAGTCTAGTCTATAGTCTAGTCTATAGTCTAGTTTATAGTCTAGTCTATAGTCTAGTATAGTCTTGTCTATAGTCTAGTCTATAGTCTAGTCTATAGTCTAGTCTATAGTCTAGTCTATAGTCTAGTCTATAGTCTAGTCTATAGTCTAGTCTATAGTCTAGTCTATAGTCTTGTCTATAGTCTAGTCTATAGTCTAGTCTATAGTCTAGTCTATAGTTTAGTCTATAATCTAGTCTATAATCTAGTCTATGGTCTAGTCTAGTCTATAGACTAGTCTGAAGTCGAATCTATAATCTTGTCTATAATTTAGTCTAGACTATAGCCTAGTCTAGTCTATAATCTAGTCTATAGTCTAGACTATAGTCTAGTCTATAGTCTAGTCTATAATCAAGTCTATAGTCTAGTCTATTATCTAGTCTATAGTCTAGACTATAGTCTAGTCTATTGTCTAGTCTATTGTCTAGTTTATAGTCAAGTCTATAGTGTAGTCTATAGTCTAGTCTGTAGGCTAATATATAGTCTAGTCTATAGACTAATTTGTAGCCTAGTATACTGTCTAGTCTATAGTTTAGTCTATAATCTTGTCTATAGACTAGTCGATGGTCTAGTATGTAGTCTTGTCTATAGACTAATATATAGTCTAGTCTATAGTCTAATCTATAATCTAGTCGTTAGTATAGTCTATTCTTCAGTTTAGTCTTTAATCTAGTTTATAGTCTAGTCTTCAGTCTAGTTTTTAATTTGGTCTATAGTCTAGTCATTAGTCTAGTATTCAGTCTAGTCTATAGTCTAGTCTATAATCTAGTCAATAGTCTAGTATAAATTCTAGTCTATGGTCTAGTCTTTGGTCTAGTCTATACTAATCTATAGTCTAGTCTATATTCTAGTCATAGATTTTAATTTTTACAAAAAAATAACGTTTTTTTTCGAAATTAACAAAATTATTTTTCTTTTAAATATTACTAAAAAAACTTCTTTTCTTTTGGTGATTTGCTAAAAAAAATTTATTTTGTAATCATAAAATACTAATTAGTTTGCTATAGTTTTTTTTTTTATTAAAAAATAAATATTATTTATTTAATTAACACGAATATTATTAATAATTTACTAACTGACAAATTCGTATACATATAATATTACGCTATTTTAATATTGCAAATAGTTGTAAGTATTTAAGATTAATTTTGAAAAAAAAAATAATAATTTTTACAGTTAAAATTTCAAAGAAATTTTGTTACAAAATTACTTTAACAATAAGAAAAATAAAAACTTACACAAAATTTTGTTTTAATTTTAATGTTTAAAACAAAATTAACAATTAACAGTCTTGGTTTTTTATTTAATTTTTAAATTTTTCTTTAAATAAATATATAAATTAGTTAAAAAATTTAACGATTTTATTTAAATAATAAAAATTTACTATAATAGGTAGGTGGTGTTTTTTTTTTTGGGGGAAATAAAAAACATGTCTTTTGTTGCAGTTGTAATTTAAAGTAAAAGTTTTCTTTAGGGATTCAAGTCCAGGGCAAATTATTGCTAAATAGTAAGGTGCCCACTATAACATAAACGGCAAACCAAACAAATATCAAACCCGCCTTGGATTTCAATTTTAATTTATCTAAAGATTTGGGCATATAATCGGCAGCAAACCAATATAAAGTGGGAGTAGCTGAACACAGCAAACGTGTAGAAATTTGTATGTGAACAAAGAATATACAAAATAAAGTTAAAAACGAGGAGTGTAAGATAAAAGGTAAAGTTTTATATTCTTTTATAAGGTGAGCCAGAGGATATTTGGTTATAAATTTCATAATAAAATGTCTTAAGTAAACAAAACAATGCCAGCTTAGGAAAGAGAGTATGGGAAAAGCTAATAAGAAATTCGGCAGCTGTTTGAATTCGTAATATTTTAAAAAACCTACCTGCCAGTAGTGAGACTGTATATAAGAATAGGGAAAGGGTAGAATGTTATCACACCAGGGCGAATTTTGCTGTAAACGTTGGCCGGCCAACACAAATTGCTTTTCTCGAGCATATGATAAAACCGCCTGGGTATGATTTACTGGATTGTCGAAATAACAATATTGACGAAAAGCAAAGAAATTGAAAAAAGTCCAGGGTATTAAAGCCACCAACAAACAAGCTAATAACTTAAAACAGGTGGCCAAGAAATGGGTTTGTTTTAAAATGCATTTACGCACTAAAAAGTAAACAGGAAAACCAAAGTTTACCAAACCATTAGATCTGGCCACAATATTTAAAGCCAAGGCCAAAGAGGAACGTACAAAACGTATTTCCAGACAACACTCCAGCATTATGTAGAAAGTTAATAAACAAAATAAAGATTCCGAATAGGCCGCCGAGAAGAATATAGAGGCAGGATTAAAACAAAACAATAAAACCACATTCCAGCTTTTGTTTAAATCATTAAAAATACGCTGTGTCAGCACATACAAAATATTGGCCGCCTTACAAAATAGCACAACATTCAGCAAAACCGCCATTAGCAGACAACAGCTGCGCATGCACATAAAATCTTCCATAAGATAATGTAACATTTTGGCCAACATTTCCACTATCACCGGATAGAGAGGATAAAAAGCTAATGTGTTTTCATAGCTATAACCATATTCGGCTATGTGAAGAAAATATTCACCATCCCAATGACGTAAACCGCCCAAAGTAAAATCAATAGATTTATCCAGCCAAGAGCGTTTGATGTTGCCATCTAAGGGAGCACGAAAAACATCATTTTTATGATCCGGTAAAGCAGTATTTGTTACCAATTGTAAGACCACTACAATCACACGACTGGCCAAAGCCAATTTAGTAACTTTCTCCGACATCTTTGCCCTCACTTGGATGACAAAAGTGGGGCACTAGACAAGCTGTAAACAGAAAAACGTAAACATTTTGTTAAATACTTATACAAACTAAGCAACTATAACTATTGTAAAACTAAAAGAATAGCTTACTAAGGTGTTAACAAAGCTTCCCCATCACCTATGTAACTCTATAACCAAGGAAAGCTAGAACCCAAATTGCTTTACCTTTAAACTATAATCTACAACTTTATCAAATTATAATCTTCAACTTCACTATACACACACTCTCTTAGTTATCCCTTAACAACAAATATTTAAAAATTCTTAACCAAAAACACACAAAAATACTACAAAAACTAACATTCTTAACAGCTGCCGGAAATAGAAAACCCCACATAGACAAATTCACATGATATCACTAGTACACAATGTACCTATTACTCAATTTTTGCACTAAAACTAGTAAAATACTAACAAAAATCTAAAACTAATTATTTGCTTAGTTTGATCATAATATTATTGTCAATAATACATAATGTCAAAACTCCCATATACTCCATTTTATTATTATTGGGGTTATGTTTATTTACTTACGTGTTAATTGCGTTAAATCCCTTATAAGTTACCGCAATCAATTTTTGTTAAATTTTTAAATAATATTGGAAAAAAGTTGTTCTTAACCAATCAAAATAGTTTTTTACTCTACCGGTGCTAAATTTTTTGTTTATTTTTTGTATGACAACAGCTGTTTGGTATAATCTATTTCATCAAGCTTTTATATATAACAAGCATATTTAAGGAATTATCATAAAGTTTAGCTTTTATATATAACATAAAAAGAGTACCAGATGTAGTTTAAGCAAATAATGTTTTTTGTTATAAAACGTTGTAAATCGTACTTATATGTTATAAACTCTATAGATTTATAATAATTTTCTTTAAAATACTTACTTAATTGTTAGATTTTTAATAAGTTTCCTTTAAAATACCCCCTTTTAAAATAAGTAACGGACAAATTTTTATTCCAACCTCATCATCTGGCAACCAAAACTAACTAATATAACAGAAAAGTGCTGCCAAGTTCACCCTTTTTTCCCTAACAAACAACAGCTGTTCGCGCTTTTTCCTAAAACAGTTTTTCATTTTAACAGCAAAACGACTAGCGTAATAGTGTTTAAAAAATAGAAAAAATTGTGAATAAAATGTTAATTACTTTAAGATTAATAACACAAAATACACATTACAAACTCTGCAATATAGAAACAGCAAAAAAATGTGTTTTAAAACCTACAACAAAGCGATTTTTAACAACTTCCTCCAAGTTACTGGCAACCAGTGCGGCTAAGCCACAAACTACCCAATTGGAAATAAATGGACAATCATACCCGGCCGATAATTGGTCAAATGTTACGCCAAAAATCTTATCCTATATGGGTTTAAACAAACACTTGCAAAAGGATCATCCTTTGTCCATAATCAGACAACGTATTGTGAATTACTTCTATCAGGCTTATAAGACATCACGTGGAAATCCTTTATTTTCTGTGTACGATAAATTGAATCCGGTGGTTACGGTGCAGCAGAACTTTGACAATTTATTGATTCCCGCTGACCATGTTAGTCGCAACAAGTCCGATTGTTATTATATAAATAGCCAGCATTTGCTAAGGGCCCACACTACCGCGCATCAAGTGGATTTGATATCCTCGGGTTTGGATAATTTTTTGGTGGTTGGAGAAGTCTATCGTAGAGATGAGATTGATAGTACTCATTATCCAGTATTCCATCAATTGGATGCTGTTCGCTTAGTGACCAAAGATAAGTTATTTGAACGTACTCCAGAATTGGAAATATTTGAAAAAGATTGGCGTTTATCTAGCGGCAATAAGGCTCAAATCATACACTCCTCCTCTAAGTGTATAGATCAATCCAAACAACCCTGCCATACCTTAGAGGCTGTCAAACTAATGGAACATGAATTGAAACAGGTTTTATTGGGTCTAGCTCAAGATTTGTTTGGTTCGAAAATTAAATATCGCTGGGTTGATACCTATTTCCCCTTTACGCAACCTTCTTGGGAATTGGAAATCTATTATAAAGACAACTGGTTGGAGGTATTGGGTTGTGGCATTATGAGGCATGAGATTTTGCAGCAATCGGGAGCTCAAAATTCTATTGGTTATGCTTTTGGTTTGGGCCTCGAACGCTTGGCTATGGTTTTGTTTGATATACCCGATATACGTCTATTCTGGTCTAATGATTCGGGATTTTTGTCGCAATTTAGTGAAAAAGACTTACATAAATTGGCGAAGTATAAACCTGTCTCACAATATCCTCAATGTAAAAATGATTTATCCTTCTGGCTGCCTCAGGGAGTAGATATAGAAAATGGTTTTGTAGCCAATGATTTTTATGATCTAGTAAGATCAGTAGCGGGTGATGTAGTAGAACAGGTAAATTAAATATAAATTTTTTAAAATATATTTTAATTATTATTAAAATTAAATTTCAGATAAGTTTAGTGGACAAATTTAAACATCCTAAAAAAGGATTAACCAGTGTTTGCTTCCGCATAGTCTATCGTCATATGGAACGTACTCTTACTCAAGCCGAAGTTAATAAAATACACAAACGTATAGCTGATGCCTGTGTGGAGCAATTTAAGGTACAGATACGTTAAGTTGTAGTTAGTTTGTTGTATGTGATAAAATTTTCTTAAGTCATTTGAGAACAAGTGTTTGAAACAAACGAGTTTTTGTTATAAAGTCGAAAAAGTGTTAAGTTTTATTGATGAGAAAAGAAAAAAAAGCTTTGAAATTTTTTGTGGAAATGATAAAAAAGTGTACGTTTTGTGTGTTACCAACAAAAAAGTTAAATATTTAAAAAAAAAACTGCATATTTATTAGTCAGCATTGACAACCAATTACACTGGCCGACAAAATTTAACACTCATACCTATAAAAGAGTGTGTGTTTATAATGCTGTTAACCAGTATTATCCTTCAACTTAACAGTCTATTATTTAGACTGTTTTAACGGGTCAATCTCTTATTGTTTTCAATAAATGAACATACCTGACAAGTTTTTATATAAAACGAACAAAACTTTTCACTTGACGTTTACTAATTTTTTGTACAAAAATAATTTATATTAGAATCAATGTTCTCTTTATTATTGGATTATATTAATCGAATTTGTCAAGAATTTTAGTCCAAATTTTGACTCCATTTTTTAAATTTTGAGATTGTTTCCCCGCAGTTCTGACGAACTGAATAACTCAGACTTGTTTCTAGTAATCTAAAATAGTAATTGAACACGATTTCTCTATTTCATAAAAATAGATCAAAATATTTCATAATTTCATCACCGAAATTCTTTCGAAATCTGTTGATTTCCCAAATCATTCCAATAGAAGATTTGGCTTCCCATAATATATTTTCTCCCAAATACTTCCTCTCTTTGTTCAGGAGTTTTATAAACACTTTCAGTTAATTAACTAACAATTCCTTAGCACTTATGACAGCTAAGTCAAATATATTCTGTACCCTTTTTTCAAATAATTTTTAATCAATTATCCAGCCAAACTTTAAAACTGCAACTTTAAGTTATTTATTTTCTTTTATTTTTTTCCCAAACTGACCTCTTTGTGTTTTTCTTTAATAATCCCCATTGACCAAAAAAAAGAACTCTAAACAAATTGTGTTGTTTTCCTGAAAATAAAGAAAATAGTATAAAAAAACTAACTCTATTTGTTATAAATCATTTCCCTTGATAACTCTTGAAAAAATGCTTTAAAACTAAACAAAAAAACCAGAGTACATAGAATAAACCCCCAGATAAGTTCTGAGAAATGTTGTATCTTAAACACACTCACACACTTATACACTCAACTACTGTAAGTGTTTCAACTTTTGCTATTAATGCTAGGAAATAAAAAAAGAAAACCTTAAAACCAAACATTTAAGCACACAATCTTATGGCACTTACACAAACCAATGACCAATAGAATAGATAGAATAGGATCCTTAAAAAATTGTGACCCTCTATAGTGTGCAGCACATACACTTACAGACATACAAATTCTCTACTACAATTTCTCTACTAAACGAAAGAAAAAAAAAAAAAAAAATAGTAAAATTCATTACAAGCCCCTTGCTGTATTTAGTAGCTTGGTTGTTTTGTGACCAAATGGCAAATGTAAAGGGAAATAACTACTTGAAGCATACAGAGTACTGTGTACTACTTAATTACCAATGCCAAGTACTTATACAATAGTATGTTTGTATAAGTAACTAATACAATAAGGTTTTTCGGTACTTTGCCTTTTTCCCCATTTAAATTAAACGGATTTACTTTGTTGCGCGTCTATGCATTCGTTAATGACAATTACTTTTTTTATATTGTACATTATGGTCTTTTGTTTTATGGCCTTTATGTTGTGCTGACTGTAATAATAACGCCTTGTAAATGCTAGCTAGTAATGGCAAATAGTAGATATGTAGTAAGTGTTAAGATTATACTTCTTATAATAATTAAGTACCTGGCATTAAAATAAGAGAAAAATCAAATCTTCACCAAGTGTTAGGACCATGAATGGTTAGATAAAAGATAAATTATTCAGATTTAACAGTTTTATCACGTTTTGTGGCGGGATTACTCAAGAGAAATTAAGCGAATTAAAATACAAAGTTTAAATTATTTTACAAAGTAATTTAAATTTGTTTAATTTGTGTATTCCATTATATACTTTATTCTATAGACTAGTCTGTATTCTATTCTATAGATTAGTCTGTAGTCTATTCTATAGAGTAGTCTGTAGTATATTCTATAGACTAGTCTGTGATCTTTTCTATAGACTAGTCTGTAGTCTATTCAATAGAGTAGCCTGTAGTCTATTCAATAGAGTAGTCTGTAGCCTATTCAAAAGACTAGTATGTAGTTTATTCTATAGACTAGTCTGTAGTCTATTCTATAGACTAGTCTGTAGTCTATTCTATAGACTAGTCTGTAGTCTATTCTATAGAATAGTCTGTAGTCTATTCTTTTGTTTTATGGCCTTTATGTTGTGCTGACTGTAATAATAACGCCTTGTAAATGCTAGCTAGTAATGGCAAATAGTAGATATGTAGTAAGTGTTAAGATTATACTTCTTATAATAATTAAGTACCTGGCATTAAAATAAGAGAAAAATCAAATCTTCACCAAGTGTTAGGACCATGAATGGTTAGATAAAAGATAAATTATTCAGATTTAACAGTTTTATCACGTTTTGTGGCGGGATTACTCAAGAGAAATTAAGCGAATTAAAATACAAAGTTTAAATTATTTTACAAAGTAATTTAAATTTGTTTCCTTTGTGTATTCCATTATATACTTTATTCTATAGACTAGTCTGTAGTCTATTCTATAGAGTAGTCTGTAGTCTATTCTGTAGAGTAGTCTGTAGTATATTCTATAGAGTAGTCTGTAGTATATTCTATAGAGTAGTCTGTAGTATATTCTATAGACTAGTATGTAGTCTATTCTATAGACTAGTCTGTGATCTTTTCTATAGACTAGTCTGTAGTATATTCTATAGAGTAGTCTGTAGTATATTCTATAGACTAGTATGTAGTCTATTCTATAGACTAGTCTGTGATCTTTTCTATAGACTAGTCTGTAGTCTATTCAATAGAGTAGTCTGTAGTCTATTCAATAGAGTAGTCTGTAGCCTATTCAAAAGACTAGTATGCAGTTTATTCTATAGACTAGTCTGTAGTCTATTCTATAGAATAGTCTGTAGTCTATTCTACAGACTAGTCTGTAGTCTATTCTATAGACTAGTCTGTAGTCTATTCTATAGACTAGTATGTAGTCTATTCTATAGACTAGTCTGTAGTCTATTCTATAGACTAGTCTGTAGTCTATTCTATAGACTAGTCTGTAGTCTATTCTATAGACTAGTCTGTAGTCTATTCTATAGACTAGTCTGTAGTCTATTCTATAGTCTAGTCTATAGTCTAGTCTGTAGTTTAGTCTATAGTCTAGTCTATAGTCTAGTATAGTCTAGTCTAGTCTGTAGTCTAGTCTAGTCTAGTCTATAGTCTAGTCTATAGTCTAGTCTATAGTCTAGTCTATAGTCTAGTCTATAGTCTAGTCTATAGTCTAGTCTATAGTCTAGTCTATAGTCTAGTCTATAGTCTAGTCTATAGTCTAGTCTATAGTCTAGTCTATAGTCTAGTCTATAGTCTAGTCTATAGTCTAGTCTATAGTCTAGTCTATAGTCTAGTCTATAGTCTAGTCTATAGTCTAGTCTATAGTCTAGTCTATAGTCTAGTCTATAGTCTAGTCTATAGTCTAGTCTATAATCTAGTCTATAGTCTAGTCTATAGTCTAGTCTATAGTCTAGTCTATAGTCTAGTCTATAGTCTAGTCTATAGTCTAGTCTATAGTCTAGTCTATAGTCTAGTCTATAGTCTAGTCTATAGTCTAGTCTATAGTCTAGTCTATAGTCTAGTCTATAGTTTAGTCTAGTGTGTAGTCTAGTCTCGTCTAGTCTAGTGTATAGTCTAGTCTAGTACTATAGACTAGACTAGTCTATAGTCTAGTCCATAGTCTAGTCTATAGTCTAGTCTATAGTGTAGTCTATAGTCTAGTCTGTAGTGTAGTCTATAATCTAGTCTATAAACTAGTTTATAGTCTAGTCTATAGTCTAGTTTATAGACCAGTCTATAGTATAGTCTATATGCTGGTCTATAATCTAGTCTATAGTCCAGTCATTAGGGTAATATATAGACTATTCCATAGACTAGTCTATTTGTCTTATCTATAGTCTAGTCTATAGTTTCGTCTATAGTGTAGTCTATGGTCTTGTCTATAGCGTACTCCAAAGTCAATTCTAGAGTCTTGGCTATAGTCTTATCTATAGTATAGTCTATAATATTGTCTATAATCTAGTCTATGCTCTAACATATAGTTTAGTTTATAGGCTAGTATGTAGTCTAGTCTATAGTCTAGCTTAAAACTAAACATCATTTAATCCATTTAAAACTCTGTTTCCTTATAAGCATTTTCATTTCAAATCATGTCATTTACAATTCATGTTACATTCGTACTTCCTTGATGATAATGATGATTTTACTCTTATTTCTTGCATGAATAATTTAAATTTGATTTAAATAAGAAACAGCAACAACAACAATACAAAATACTTGAGTTGAAAATTACACAGCTTTTTAGAAATTTTTATCTCAAAAGAAGTAGGAAAAATGAAAAGTATGTACTTTAGTTTAAGATTATTTTAACAGCCTCCCTTGTACTACTACCCTCAACCCGCCCCAACATTTACTGCCTTTTCCCCAGGCTCCGTTTTATGTAAATTTGTATATGTGTGTGTGTGTTAGCTCCATCTTCCATCTCTTTTTCAAACCAAACATCAATCATTTATAGTACAATTGCAAAAATCTGGCCTTGTCCCTCAATCGTATGTGTAATAGGAATGATGTACAAAACAAAGTATTCATCTAAATCAGCTGAGCATGCTGTGGCAGCAGCAGCTCCAACAACTCTCTGCAGATAAGGTTAAACACACACACAACAAACTAGTGGAAATACTTAGCTAGGAGCTTGGAAATTTAAATAACATTAAAAATACAACTGTTTAGAAAAGTTTTCAGTTTTTTCTTTATTTCGTTTTGTATTTTTTTGTTTAACTTATCCTGGGCATTATTAGAGGGGTTGTTTGGAGGGAGTGGAGATGTAAGTTTTAGCTATAAAGGTATTTTTGGCTACCAAACAAAAGAGGTTTCTTTTTAGCTCTTTGGAGATTTTAGACTTTGTTGTGGGTTAGGGGGGGTTTGGGATTTTTCGAAAGGCAGCTAGCTAGCTGAGTATCCAAAGGTGTAGGAAAGTTTTGCAGATTTTTTTAGAAAACAGGGGTGTAGGAATGATGGGGCTAGTTTCAAATGTGTAGGACTCGACTACAGAACAACTAGGACTCGACTATAGAACAACTCTCCTTAAACTCATCTAAAGACTCCATTTTAAATCGTCTATAGACTCCTCTATAAACTCGTCTATAGACTCCTCTATAAACTCGTCTATTGACTCCTCTATATACTCGTAGATATACTTCTCTATATACTCGTCGATATACTCCTCCATATACTCGTCGATATACTCCTCCATATACTCGTCGATATACTCCTTTATATACTCGTCGATATACTCCTCCATTTACTCGTCGATAGACTCCTTTATATACTCGTCGATAGACGCTTCTATGTACTTCTCTATAAACTCGTATATAGACTCCTCCATTAACTAGTCTATAAACTCTTCTATAAACTCGTCCATAGACTCTTCTATAAATTCGTCTATAGACTCTTCTATAAACTCGTCTATAGACTCTTTTAAAAACTCGTCTATAGACTCTTCTATAAACTCGTCTATGGACTCTTCTATAAACTCGTCTATAGACTCCTCTATAAACTCGTCTGTAGACTCTTCTATAAAGTTGTCTATAGACTCTTCTATAAACTCGTCAATAAACTCGTCTATTGACTCCTCTATATACTCGTCGATATACTCCTCTATATACTCGTCGATAGACGCTTCTATGTACTTCTATATAAACTCGTCGATAGACTCCTCTATAAACTCCTCTATGAACTCGTCGATATACTTTTTTATAATCTCTTCTTTGTACTTCCCTATCTATAGACTCTTCTATAAACTCGTTGATATACTTCTTTATAAACTCTTATCAGACTACCTAATAACCTCGTTTATAGACTTAAACCTATAAGCTTTTCTATAGATATTGGACTTTAGAATCCGTGTCGTCACCATCAGCCCTTTTTTACTGCCCCTTTCATAGCTATGGCACAACCCTGTAATGTTTTGCTTAGGAATTCAACAATTTTGTTTACAGAATCTGCTAAAGTAAAAGGACGTCCAACAGTTTGTTTGCAGAATTAATTGACAGTTATTTACAAACGTTATTTATTAGGACGCATACTCAGAGAGTAGTGTCACAAAGACACTCTCTCATACAGCATTTATTTATAATTAAGACAACATGTTGCTAAACAATGTTGCTTTCAACAGAGTATGTATTACTTGGCCAGAAAGTTACTTCAATGGAGGTGATGCGAAAGAGTGTGGGTGTGAAATCAAATTTTACCTGTAATTAAAAATAAATCTTTCAAAGCAGGAGCACAAAAAAAAGTACACAAAGCTAGAATTGATTTATTATGTGCGCCATTTGTCATACATTCAGTTTGAAATTAAATTGCTTTTTACTTAAAACGCCTTGACTGACTACTAGCTGAATGGTTGAGTGACAGACAGACCGAGCAATTGAGCGTTTCTGTTATAAAGGGTGTTATAAGAGATTTTACTAGAATTAATTGACATTGTTGTTGGTCTATTGTTGTATTCTTTAACAATTAAGCCATTAAACTTGAACAAATTTAATTACAGCATTATAATGGTTATTTGTTTAAAAATTAATTAAATGTTAATTAGTTAAGACACTAGTCACTCACTCGTATTATACTAAATGTTTTAATACAGAAAAGTTTTATTAAAATTTTTGTTTAGCTAGTGTTATCTAGGTTTAAAGTTTTTGTTGTCTATGTTATCATATTTAGTTGTTAAAGAAATTTCTCAGGTTGCCTAGGAAAAACTTTTTTTAAATTCCTGATATAATTAAGAAGATGGAAAACTTAAACCTTTATTTCTTTGCTAAACCACAAGTAATAAGGAAGTGTTAAGGACTACCATGACGCCCACAATAAAAACTTAAATTATAACGCTTACAGACAAAGAATAGAAGCTGAAGTTAGACTTATGAACCCTCTATAGACTCCTTTATAAACTCGTCTATAGGCTCCTTTCTAATCTCGTCTATAGGCTCCTTTATAAACTCGTCTTTAGAATCCTTCATAAACTCCTCAATAGACTCCTAACTCTTCTATGGACTCCTCTGTGAACTTTAGACTCCTTTACAAACTCGTCTATAGACTCCTTCATAAACTCGTATACTCCTTTACAAACTCGTCTATAGACTTCTTTAGGAACTCGTTTATGGGCTTCTCTTCTCTCTTCTCTCTATAAACTCTAAACTCTCGAATCAGTAATAAAACTTAGACTATATATAGGTCCAAGATTGCAACCACTATTGAATCCAAACACCATTAAAAATGTACCATCTGAGCTTAAATAAGACTACAATATTAAATCGACGTATATACTCATATTGAAGATCCTCAATTGAAGCTAAAACTCTGATACTGGTTAAAATA
Source organism: Lucilia sericata (assembly GCF_015586225.1). Lineage (NCBI taxonomy): Eukaryota > Metazoa > Arthropoda > Insecta > Diptera > Calliphoridae > Lucilia > Lucilia sericata. The sequence goes on along the minus strand of NW_023996078.1, from coordinate 29,066 downwards.
ATTCTCACCCACAATTTCTGTTTAAGCCTTTTGTTTATGTTACTCCACACTTTTCTTCCTGTGACCTTATAGCGGCTTATATAAACTAAATAACTTTACTTTTAGTTTTTTTTTTGCATACCTCAACTAATTATGAGTTTTATTAAGTTTTAATAAGTTGTTTTATTAGAGATAATAATTTATAATTTAGATGTAGCAGCTCTAAAATAAAAAAAATAAGTTTCAAGGATTTGGTTAAAGCAGATACATATGTATATGAGATTAAGAATAACATTAGGAAGGCCCGAAAAAAGCTTATTTCTATAAATTCGTTCAAAAACTTATCTATAGAGATTCGTACATAGACTCGTCTATGAACTATTCTATAAACTCGTCTTTAGCCTTCTCCATAAACTCTACTATAGACTCTTCTATAAACTAGTCTATATACTCGTCTATAGACTCTTCTATAATCTCGTCTAACTATACAATCCTCTATAAACTCTTCTATAGACTCTAGTCCATAAACTAGTTTATAGACTCCTCTATAAACTCATCTATAGACTCCTTTATAAACTAGTCTATAGAGTCCTCTATCAACTCATCTATAGACTCCTCTCTAGACTCATCCATAGACTCCTCTATAGACTCCTCTATTAACTAAATCCTCTATAAAATAGCCTATAGACTCCTCTATAAACTAGTCTATAGACTCCTCTACTCCTCGTCTATAGAATCCTTTATAAACTCGTCTATAGACATTTCTTAAGACTCCTCTATAAACTCGCCTGAAGATTCCTCTCTATACTCTTCTATAGACTCCACTATAAACTTGTCTATAGACTACTCTATAAACTCGTCTATAGAATCCTCTATAAACAAGTCTAGAGACACCTCTATAAATTCGTCTACCTCTTTGAACTCTTCTATAGAATGCCCTATAAACTCGTCTATAAAATCTTTTATAGAATCTTCTATAAACTCATCTATAGAAGCCTTTATAAACTCGTCTATAGAATCCTCTATAAACTCGTCTATAAACTCGCCTATAAACTCCTCTATAAACAAGTCTAGAGACACCTTTATAAATTCGTCTATGGATTCTATAGGCTACTCTTTGAACTGGCCTATAGAATTTCCTATAAACTCGTCTATAGAATCTTTTATAGAATCTTCTATAAACTCGTCTATAGAAGCCTTTATAAACTCGTCTAGAGAATCCTTTATAAACTAGTCTATAGACTCCTCCATAAAATCGTTTATAGACTAGTCTATAAACTCAGCTAAGATCACTATAAACTCATCAAAAACTTGTCTATAAACACTTCTAAGAACTCGTATAAAAACACGCCTATAAACTCGTCTAATAACATGTTTATATACTCGTATATAAACTTATCTATATACTCGTCTAAAACCACGTCTATTAGCTAGTCTTTAGAGGCTCCTCCAATAAATCGTATATTGTCTAAACTTTTAAATCGTCTTATCTATAGACAAATCTTTTGTTTATAAACTCGTCTAAAGTTTCATATAGAGTCGTGTCTCATCTATATACCTCTCTAAAAAGTGTCATCTCATAGTCTCGTTTATGAATCTCATTTATAGTCTGGTCAAAAGAGTCATCTATGGAAACGTTTAAAGTCTCGTGGATTCGTGTAAACTCTCATTAGTCTAAATTTCATCTATAGATTTGCCTAAAGTCTTGTTTATAGATTAGTCTTCATAGACCACGTCTTATCGTCCATATTATCATCTCTAGAAGTACTGTCCCGTCCATAGATGGAACTTTTATACGAATCTATTGTTCAATCTATGGACTGATCTATCTTCTATAGCCTTATCTATACCATCGTCTATAGATTCCCTTATGTATCTGCTTATAAACTTCTTCTACCATTATTTAAAGATCAAGGTATTTTAGATTACAATTTTTTTTATAGTAATTCTTTATAAAATTTTTACAAAAATTACAACCATAGACAACAGTAGTTGTATTGCTTTATAACTTAATTTAATAAAGTCAACACTTTTATAATAATTTAATTTATTTCTTGACCACTTTAACTCTTTTTTTTTCTTTTAATAACACGTGTTTTAGTACTCTAACCTTTGATAATGCAATCCCAACATATGGCGTATGATTAATATTAAATATTTATTTCACTCAAACCATATTAATCATACGACCACTTGAACTAAATTCAATGAGTAGTTATATTTGAAATATACTATTTTTTCAATTGTTGCTCGCTCTATAACAATAACTATTGCTTGCAGCACTGTTGTTGATTAAATTCAATTTCATATTCTTCAATTTCAAATGAAATTTCTTGTAGAATTTATTTATTTTCATTACGACTACAAATAATTGTTGAAAATAATAAATAAAACAAATAATAGTAAGCAACTGTATACAAACAAAGCTACAGCAATAATGAACTTGTAGCTGGTAAAAAAAAACTTATCTTTTTTACTTTCTATATTATAGGCAGATTGTGCTACAGTTTGTTAATAATAATCAGAAAAAAACACAGATTGTAGAGTATACAAAACGTATTGAAAGAAACAACATGCAATTTCTATTCATTTAATATGAAAACAAAAACCATCCAAATGAAAACAGTAGAAAAAATGCAAATGAAGAAAATAACTAATAAAAAATTTCCATAAAAAACTTAGCAATAGAAAAGAAAATAAGATATTAAAAAAGAAAAAAAAAACCAAACACCACCACTTCAAGGTAGAAATAATAATGTGTAGAAAATATTCTCGAAAATATTGAAATTACTTTCACCTAATGCCATTGCAACAACATTCATTCTTTAGTTTATTACTAAAGCTATTGCAATATTTCTAGTTCATGCAGCAAGAGAGCTCTTTAACATACTTTCTTCTATGCAAATTTTGCATTTACTCCTACCACTACTACTCCATGACTACTTTCATTTGTTTCTTTTTTCTTTTTTGCTATATTGTCATGCAAATTTGTTGCTTAAACCTTAATGACACAGACAAGAGACTCAATGTATTCAATATAATGATGGTGACTTGTATAATAAAAAAAAGAAGAACTTAAATATAATTTTATGCGAAATAAATTTTAAAGTGAAAAAATGAAATTAAATGAAAATAATAATTTTAGACGAGATCTAATGTAATAAAAGTGTATTGATATGACCGTTGGTTAGCTTAGAGCACAGTTAAGTCTAAATATGTTTCGTTAAAACAATATAGACGAATCTACAGAGGCGTTTGTAGAAAAATCTAAGGAGGATACTGTAGACGGCTAATAAGCAGAAGAGTTTAGAGACTATTCTAAAGACAAGTTTTTAGATGAGTTTTAAGAAGAGTATAGAAGAGTTCATAGACGAATTTATCATAGATTTTATATATATGACGAGTTTGTTTATGGAGGAGATTATAGACCATTTTAAAGACAAATTCATAGACGAGATCACAGAATCGTCTTTAAGAAGACTCTATGAGGATAGATATTATGAGTTAATAGACGAGTTAATAGACGAGTCTAATGATTAGTCTAGTCTATAATCTAAACCATAGTCCAGTGTAGTCTATAGTCTAGTTTATAGTGTAGTCTATAGTCTAGTCTATAGTCTAATCTATAGTCTAATCTATAGTCTAGTCTATAGTCTAGTCTATAGTCTAGTCTATAGTCTAGTCTATAGTCTAGTCTATAGTCTAGTCTATAGTCTAGTCTATAGTCTAGTCTATAGTCTAGTCTATAGTCTAGTCTATAGTCTAGTCTATAGTCTAGTCTATAGTCTAGTCTATAGTCTAGTCTATAGTCTAGTCTATAGTCTAGTCTATAGTCTAGTCTATAGTCTAGTCTATAGTCTAGTCTATAGTCTAGTCTATAGTCTAGTCTATAGTCTAGTCTATAGTCTAGTCTATAGTCTAGTCTATAGTCTAGTCTATAGTCTAGTCTATAGTCTAGTCTAGTCTAGTCTAGTCTAGTCTATAGTCTAGTCTATAGTCTAGTCTAGTCTATAGTCTAGTCTATAGTCTAGTCTATAGTCTAGTCTAGTCTAGTCTATAGTCTAGTCTATAGTCTAGTCTATAGTCTAGTCTATAGTCTAGTCTATAGTCTAGTCTATAGTCTAGTCTAGTCTATAGTCTAGTCTATAGTCTAGTCTATAGTCTAGTCTAGTCTAGTCTATAGTCTAGTCTATAGTCTAGTCTATAGTCTAGTCTAGTCTATAGTCTAGTCTATAGTCTAGTCTATAGTCTAGTCTATAGTCTAGTCTATAGTCTAGTCTATAGTCTAGTCTATAGTCTAGTCTATAGTCTAGTCTATAGTCTAGTCTATAGTCTAGTCTATAGTCTAGTCTATAGTCTAGTCTATAGTCTAGTCTATAGTCTAGTCTATAGTCTAGTCTATAGTCTAGTCTATAGTCTAGTCTATAGTCTAGTCTATAGTCTAGTCTATAGTCTAGTCTATAGTCTAGTCTATAGTCTAGTCTATAGTCTAGTCTATAGTCTAGTCTATAGTCTAGTCTATAGTCTAGTCTATAGTCTAGTCTATAGTCTAGTCTATAGTCTAGTCTATAGTCTAGTCTATAGTCTAGTCTATAGTCTAGTCTATAGTCTAGTCTATAGTCTAGTCTATAGTCTAGTCTATAGTCTAGTCTATAGTCTAGTCTATAGTCTAGTCTATAGTCTAGTCTATAGTCTAGTCTATAGTCTAGTCTATAGTCTAGTCTATAGTCTAGTCTATAGTCTAGTCTATAGTCTAGTCTATAGTCTAGTCTATAGTCTAGTCTATAGTCTAGACTATAGTCTAGTCTATAGTCTAGTCTATAGTCTAGTCTATAGCCTAGCCCATAGTCTAATCTATAGTTTAGTCTAGTCTCTAGCGAAGACCACAGTCTAGTTTATAGCCTATAGTTTAGTATATAGTCTAGTTGATAGTTTTTCGTATCAACTATCAATTTTGCTTTAATGTGCATTTCGATTCCTTTTAAGAAGTTACAAATTTTCGATAATCATATACTTTAATCAATTTGTTTTCGCTTTAATGTTATCTCTCCCTTTATACCATTAATCTTCTGCTAGTTGACAGCTAAAGTGAAAAAAAGGTTTTCCACCCGACAAATTAAATACACTTCAATGACTATGAAAATTAACCTTTACCTCCATTCACTTACGCCACCATTAAATAAATATCAATTTTGCAGAAATAATTCATATACAGACAATTTTTTTACGCCGCAATAACTTTACATTTTTGAAAATGCATAAGTAAAAGTATGAAATGTTGAAAATATTAACAATAAATAAAATAAACCACCAATGCACACACAGGCATACGACGCACAAACAAAACGTTGAAGAATGGTAGAGAAAGTGCAAAAGGATTCAATGCCACTGAAGAAACTAACAGCAACATAAAAAGACAGTTTTCAACCACAAACAGGCAACTACAAATTGCTATAACATATAACACCGACATGCACAAGCACGCATGCATATATTTACAAGAAAGTATACATAATTTCAAGCATGCATAGTCACCAAAAGCTTGAGGTTGTGGGTAAATGCTCCTTTGCAATGCACATATAAGCAGGATCATTCTTCATTCATATATTTAAGAATATGTCGTGGTTCTCTCTTTCTCTCCCGGCACACTCACTTATGATGTATCACGTTCTTGAGTATGTGTAGCAGTATGTCCTAAATGCATTTGTTTGTTTGTGTGTGTGTGTGGTTGCAAACTCGTTTCACACAGCATTTAACTCTGTCATTATAAAAACCGTTACAGTTGATGTTAATGGTTTTATGTTTACTTATGTATGTGAATAAAATAAGAGCATAAGAGAAAATATGAATCTATAGTGAGTGTGAGTGTGGGTGTGTGTGTTTATGAGCTTAAAATATTCTTGCCAGTAAAATGCTTAATATATGAGAGGAAATTAAAAAACCAAATATAAAGAAATACTTCTTCAGACAGACAAACACTTTACTTGAGAAATTTATACATTCATTAATATGCTTACATGCACTTGTAAGAGTCATGGTTATATAATGATGCATATGTCATATATAATTTATTAATGAAAACAGTGGGGCTTGAGAAATCTGACTTTGTAGGCTGATCTATAACCAAAACTATAATCTGGTCTATAATAGAGACTATAGTCAAGACCATAGTCAATAGTCTAGTCTGTAGACGGGACTAAAGTCTGTTCTATAGTCGAGATCATCGTCTTGTCTATAGTCGGGGCTATTGTCTGGTCTATAGTCGAGACTGTAGTCTCTATAGTATAATCGAGAATATAGTATTGTTTATAGTCGAGACTATTGTCTTGTCTATAGTCGAGACTATAGTATTGTCTATAGTCGAGACTATAGTCTTGTCAATAGTCGAGACTATAGTCTTGTCTATAGTCTAGACTATAGTATTCTATATAGTCGAGACTATCGTATTCTATATAGTCGAGATTATCGTATTGTCTATAGTCGAGACTATCGTATTGTTTACAGTCGAGACTATAGTCTTGTATATATTCGAGAATATAGTCTTGTATATTGTGGAGACTATAGTCTTGTCTATAGTCGAGACTATAGTCTTGTCTATAGTCGAGACTATAGTCTTGTCTATAGTCGAGACTATAGTCTTGTCTATAGTCGAGACTATAGTCTTGTCTATAGTCAAGACTATAGTCTTGTATATAGTCAAGACTATAGTCTCGACTATATACAAGGCTATAGTCTTGACTATAGTCTTGTATATAGTCGAGACTATAGTCTTGTTTATAGTCGAGACTATAGTATTGCCTACAGTCGAGACTATAGTCTTGTCTATAGTCGAGACTATAGTGTTGTCTATAGTCGTGACTATAGTATTGTCTATAGTCGATACTATAGTCTTGTCTGTAGTCGAGACTATAGTATTCTCTGCAGTCTTGTCTATAGCCGAGACTATAGTATTGCCTATAGTTGAGACTATAATATTGTGTATAGTTGAGACTATAGTCGAGACTATCTGGTCTATAGATGAGACTATAGTCTGGTCTATATATGAGACTATAGTCTTATCTTTAGTCTGGTCTATAGTTGTTCATAGTCAAAGCTGTAGTCCAATTAATACTCGAGATTCAAATGTTGCCTTTAACCGATACAGTCGAGATTTCACTGTCTTTAAACTTGTTGGTAATTTAAACAATTTACAAACTTACACCAGGATATAAACATAAGAGCTCAGTAGAATATGTAAATGAGCATTTTTCAACAACTTCCTTACCAAGAGCACAAAAAAAAAACTCACATTTAATACTATTTACACTACCAAAGCAACATAATGTAACAACAGCAAAAAAAGTGGCAATTAATTTGTGTCGCAATGCGTTTATGACAAAATTTATCATATTTAAGCTTTAAGGATTTAATCAGAACATTAATATTTCTCTCTTTTTTCATTCTTCTCATTAAATTTGCAATGTGGTTTGTTATTATAATATCTATTTTTATTATTTTAATTATGCATAAATAATAAAATAATATTAATGTAAATTATATACATAAAAAAAGGAACTTTAATTAAATCTGCAAAACTTTACAATTGTATGCATGCCTAAATATATGCTAGCATTATTTGTACATATTAAATGACTTCAATTAAGACCACAATGCTTCGGTGCTACGGAGAGAAAAATCCAGCGAGCTTGTTTGCAAAAAAAAATCAAATTATTTTAATTAAAATTTCCTGCATTTTGTATTTCATTACATGGCTTATTTAACTTTTGTGTTAAATCAGCTGGCATATTAATTCGCTTAAACAATAGTATTTTCGCCATTGACTTAAATTAAAATAAATAAATATGGGAAATTGAAAAAATAACAGTTCTTTTTTGCATTTGGTTTGGCTTTACAATGGCATTCATTAATATTTAAAATAATACTGAGATCAATAAGAGTGCTTCAAATGCTTAATGACTCGATTTAAATTAAGACAAGTATTTAAAAGAGAAATATTAATGCATAGACTAAAAACCAGACTATAGACTAGACTATAGACTAGACTATAGAATATACTATATAATAGAGTATAGACTATAGACAAGATTATATTCAAGACTATAGACTAGACTATAGAATAGACTATATGCTAGACTATAGACTAGACTATAGACTAGACTAAAGACTGGACTATAGAGTAGACTATAGACTAGACTGTACACTAGTCTATAGTCTAGTCTATAGTCTAGTCTATAGTCTAGTCTATAGTCTAGTCTATAGTGTAGTATATAGTCTAGTCTACAGTCTAGTCAATAGTCTAGTCTATAGTCTAGACTATAGTCTAGTCTATAGTCTAGTCTATAGTCTAGTCTATAGTCTAGTCTATAGTCTAGTCTATAGTCTAGTCTATAGTCTAGTCTATAGTCTAGTCTATAGTCTAGTCTATAGTCTAGTCTATAGTCCTAGTCTATAGTCTAGTCTATAGTCTAGTCTATAGTCTAGTCTATAGTCTAGTCTATAGTCTAGTCTATAGTCTAGTCTATAGTCTAGTCTATAGTCTAGTCTATAGTCTAGTCTATAGTCTAGTCTATAGTCTAGTAGTCTAGTCTATAGTCTAGTCAATAGTCTAGTCTATAGTCTAGTCTATAGTCTAGTCTATAGTCCTAGTCTATAGTCTAGTCTATAGTCTAGTCTATAGTCTAGTCTATAGTCTAGTCTATATTCTAGTCTATAGTCTAGTCTATAGTCTAGTCTATAGTCTAGTCTATAGTCTAATATATAGTCTAGTCTATAGTCTAGTCAATAGTCTAGACTATAGTCTAGTCTATAGTCTACACTATCAGTCTAGTCTATAGTCTAGTCTATAGTCTAGTCTATAGTCTAGTCTATAGTCTAGTCAATAGTCCTAGTCAATAGTCTGGTCTATAGTCTAGTGTATAGTCTAGTCTATAGTCTAATCTATAGTCTAGTCTATAGTCGAGTCTATAATCTAGTCTATAGTCTAGTCTATCTAGTCTTAGTCTAGTCTATAGTCTAGTATATAGTCTAGTCTATAGTCTAGTCTATAGTCTAGTCTATAGTCTAGTCTATAGTCTAGTCTATAGTCTAGTCTATAGTCTAGTCTATAGTCTAGTCTATAGTCTAGTCTATAGTCTAGTCTATAGTCTAGTCTATAGTCTAGTCTATAGTCTAGTCTATAGTCTAGTCTATAGTCTAGTCTATAGTCTAGTCTATAGTCTAGTCTATAGTCTAGTCTATAGTCTAGTCTATAGTCTAGTCTATAGTCTAGTCTATAGTCTAGTCTATAGTCTAGTCTATAGTCTAGTCTATAGTCTAGTCTATAGTCTAGTCTATAGTCTAGTCTATAGTCTAGTCTATAGTCTAGTCTATAGTCTAGTCTATAGTCTAAGTCTAGTAGTCTAGTCTAGTAGTCTAGTCTATAGTCTAGTCTATAGTCTAGTCTATAGTCTAGTCTATTTAGTCTAGTCCTATAGTCGTCTATAGTCTAGTCTATAGTCTAGTCTATAGTCTAGGTCCTATAGTCTAGTCTATAGTTAGTCTATAGTCCTAGTCTATAGTCTAGTCTATAGTCTAGTCTATAGTCTAGTCTATAGTCTAGTCTAGTCTAGTCTATAGTCTAGTCTATAGTCTAGTCTATAGTCTAGTCTATAGTCTAGTCTATAGTCTAGTCTATAGTCTAGTCTATAGTCTAGTCTATAGTCTAGTCTATAGTCTAGTCTATAGTCTAGTCTATAGTCTAGTCTATAGTCTAGTCTATAGTCTAGTCTATAGTCTAGTCTATAGTCTAGTCTATAGTCTAGTCTATAGTCTAGTCTATAGTCTAGTCTATAGTCTAGTCTATAGTCTAGTCTATAGTCTAGTCTATAGTCTAGTCTATAGTCTAGTCTATAGTCTAGTCTATAGTCTAGTCTATAGTCTAGTCTATAGTCTAGTCTATAGTCTAGTCTATAGTCTAGTCTATAGTCTAGTCTATAGTCTAGTCTATAGTCTAGTCTATAGTCTATCTATAGTCTAGTCTATAGTCTAGTCTATAGTCTAGTCTATAGTCTAGTCTATAGTCTAGTCTATAGTCTAGTCTATAGTCTAGTCTATAGTCTAGTCTATAGTCTAGTCTATAGTCTAGTCTATAGTCTAGTCTATAGTCTAGTCTATAGTCTAGTCTATAGTCTAGTCTATATCTAGTCTATAGTCTAGTCTATAGTCTAGTCTATAGTCTAGTCTATAGTCTAGTCTATATCTAGTCTATAGTCTAGTCTATAGTCTAGTCTATAGTCTAGTCTATAGTCTAGTCTATAGTCTAGTCTATAGTCTAGTCTATAGTCTAGTCTATAGTCTAGTCTATAGTCTAGTCTATAGTCTAGTCTATATCTAGTCTATAGTCTAGTCTATAGTCTAGTCTCTAGTCTAGTCTATAGTCTAGTCTATAGTCTAGTCTATAGTCTAGTCTATAGTCTAGTCTATAGTCTAGTCTATAGTCTAGTCTATAGTCTAGTCTATAGTCTAGTCTATAGTCTATCTAGTCTATAGTCCAGTCTATAGTCTAGTCTATAGTCTAGTCTATAGTCTAGTCTATAGTCTAGTCTATAGTCTAGTCTATAGTCTAGTCTATAGTCTAGTCTATAGTCCAGTCTATAGTCTAGTCTATAGTCTAGTCTATAGTCTAGTCTATAGTCTAGTCTATAGTCCAGTCTATAGTCTAGTCTATAGTCTAGTCTATAGTCTAGTCTATAGTCTAGTCTATAGTCTAGTCTATAGTCTAGTCTATAGTCTAGTCTATAGTCTAGTCTATAGTCTAGTCTATAGTCTAGTCTATAGTCTAGTCTATAGTCTAGTCTATAGTCTGGTCTATAGTCTAGTCTATAGTCTAGTCTATAGTCTAGTCTATAGTCTAGTCTATAGTCTAGTCTATGTCTAGTCTATAGTCTAGTCTATAGTCTAGTCTATAGTCTAGTCTATAGTCTAGACTATGTCTAGACTATAGTCTAGTCTATAGTCTAGTCTATAGTCTAGTCTATAGTCTAGTCTATAGTAGTCTAGTCTAGTCTATATCTAGTCTATAGTCTAGACTATAGTCTAGACTATAGTCTAGTCTATAGTCTAGACTATAGTCTAGACTATAGTCTAGTCTATAGTCTAGTCTATAGTCTAGTCTATAGTCTAGTCTATAGTCTAGTCTATAGTCTAGTCTATAGTCTAGTCTATAGTCTAGTCTATAGTCTAGTCTATAGTCTAGTCTATAGTCTACTCTATAGTCTAGTTTATAGTCTAGTCTATAGTCTAGTGTATATTCTAGTCTATAGTCTACTCTATAGTCTAGTTTATAGTCTAGTCTATATTCTAGTGTATATTCTAGTCTATATTCTATATAGCCTCGTCTATAATCTTTTCTACAATCTAGTTTGCAGTTATCAATACATTTAATTGGTCGAAGCAAGTAAATCTCTTTCCTTTTGTAGAAAATTTCCCGTATTACTAGTTCATGTTTAACTAATATCGTTTCTATTTACATATTTCTAATGTCACCTGAACCGTTCAATATTCAATAATAATTGTTTGTCAAACTTTATTTATAGCCATAATAATTCAATATTTATTTTTGATTATGGGTAAAAGTACAAAACCAAAAATATCTCACAAAATTCTCTTTACATTAAAGAACAAAAGTTACACATTATTACGTACATACATAGAAAAGTTCCCAATTACAAAGTGGTTATGTACCCTGTGGTAAAATAGTGTAAACTTACCCACCATTTTAGTTTTATCTATTATTGATATTTAGGTTTTATTGTGGTAACAGTTATCTAGACCTGCAGGGTTTAATGATATTAATTGTATATGTGTTTTTGTTGTTTATGTAATATGTAGATTAATGTATGTTAGTATTTAAGTGTATGGGTGTGTTTAAATATGTCTGCACATGTGTTTTTTTGGTTAAAAATTATTTTTACTACCAAACTACAAACCACACATAGTTTTTAGCAGATAATTTATGACATTGTTTTGGTTTTGTTGCTTTTAACTTTAGGTTTAGCATTGCTGCCGTAAGGATGACTTGTGGCTGTGCATTAAAATTCCAAAATGGTTGCTCAACAAAATTATATGAATATTATGTTGTATAAACAATAGGCGCTTTTTGTGAAAATTAGTGGTGTTTGCACCTGTTTAAGCAATAAATAGCCGTCAACACATCGACAAATTTTAATACTTTATCCCATAAAATTAATTAATAAACAATATGAAAATGTTTTTCCTTAAACTCTTAATTAAAATATAATTTCTTTGGCCCATTTTACAAAAAAAACTTAAACCAACAATCAAAAATCAAGGTTTTGTTCTCTCCACCATATTAAACACACATCGCACCTTAGCTAACAAGCACTTATAGTGAGTTGCACTTGTAAATATACAAATTCAACACATGCAATGTTGCACAATTCTATCAATTTGTATTTGTAATTTACATTTAGAGTTGTTTGTATTTCGTGCCTAAATTATTTAGTTAAAAATAATTGCAAACGGCAAGAGTAAAGTTTAAACGAGTTGGGTTGGTAACTCATTCGTATAGTAGCGCTGCCTACAAATGTTATAAATTATTTATACGCCAAAATAGTAAATTGCAGGCAACACAGTTAACCAAAGATCTCGAATATGGTCTAGTCATAGCCTTAACAGTATTTGTTTATAGTCTCGACTATAGTCTAGTCTATAGTATCGACTATAGTATAATTTATGGTCTTGACTAGAGTCGAGCCTATAGTCCCGATTATAGTCCATTTCATAGTCTCGACTATAGTTTTATAGCATGTACTATAGTCTAGTTTATCATCTCGACTATAGTCTAGTTTAAAGCCTCGACTATAGTCTAGTCTATAGTCCCCTACAATAGCTTATAGTCTCAATTATAGTATAGTGTAAAGAGTCCTTTATAGTCTATAGTCTACAGACTAGTCTTTAGTCTCGACTATAGCGTAGTCTAAATTCTTGACTAGTCTAATCATAGTCAATAGTCCAGTCTATAGTCTAGTCTATAGTCTAGTCGATAGTCTAGTCTATAGTCTAGTTCTATAGTCTAGTCTATAGTCTAGTCTATAGTCTAGTCTATAGTCTAGTCTATAGTCTAGTCTATAGTCTAGTCTATAGTCTAGTCTATAGTCTAGTCTATAGTCTAGTCTATAGTCTAGTCTATAGTCTAGTCTATAGTCTAGTCTATAGTCTAGTCTATAGTCTAGTCTATAGTCTAGTCTATAGTCTAGTCTATAGTCTAGTCTATAGTCTAGTCTAGTCTAGTCTATAGTCTAGTTTATAGATTAGTCTATAGTCTAGTCTATAGTCTAGTCTATAGTCTAGTCTATAGTCTAGTCTATAGTCTAGTCTATAGTCTAGTCTATAGTCTAGTCTATAGTCTAGTCTATAGTCTAGTCTATAGTCTAGTCTATAGTCTAGTCTATAGTCTAGTCTATAGTCTAGTCTATAGTCTAGTCTATAGTCTAGTCTATAGTCTAGTCTATAGTCTAGTCTATAGTCTAGTCTATAGTCTAGTCTATAGTCTAGTCTATAGTCTAGTCTATAGTCTAGTCTATAGTCTAGTCATAGTCTAGTCTATAGTCTAGTCTATAGTCTAGTCTATAGTCTAGTCTATAGTCTAGTCTATAGTCTAGTCTATAGTCTAGTCTATAGTCTAGTCTATAGTCTAGTCTATAGTCTAGTCTATAGTCTAGTCTATAGTCTAGTCTATAGTCTAGTCTATAGTCTAGTCTATAGTCTAGTCTATAGTCTAGTCTATAGTCTAGTCTATAGTCTAGTCTATAGTCTAGTCTATAGTCTAGTCTATAGTCTAGTCTATAGTCTAGTCTATAGTCTAGTCTATAGTCTAGTCTATAGTCTAGTCTATAGTCTAGTCTATAGTCTAGTCTATAGTCTAGTCTATAGTCTATCTATAGTCTAGTCTATAGTCTAGTCTATAGTCTAGTCTATAGTCTAGTCTATAGTCTAGTCTATAGTCTAGTCTATAGTCTAGTCTATAGTCTAGTCTATAGTCTAGTCTATAGTCTAGTCTATAGTCTAGTCTATAGTCTAGTCTATAGTCTAGTCTATAGTCTAGTCTATAGTCTAGTCTATAGTCTAGTCTATAGTCTAGTCTATAGTCTAGTCTATAGTCTAGTCTATAGTCTAGTCTATAGTCTAGTCTATAGTCTAGTCTATAGTCTAGTCTATAGTCTAGTCTATAGTCTAGTCTATAGTCTAGTCTATAGTCTAGTCTATAGTCTAGTCTATAGTCTAGTCTATAGTCTAGTCTATAGTCTAGTCTATAGTCTAGTCTATAGTCTAGTCTATAGTCTAGTCTATAGTCTAGTCTATAGTCTAGTCTATAGTCTAGTCTATAGTCTAGTCTATAGTCTAGTCTATAGTCTAGTCTATAGTCTAGTCTATAGTCTAGTCTATAGTCTAGTCTATAGTCTAGTCTATAGTCTAGTCTATAGTCTAGTCTATAGTCTAGTCTATAGTCTAGTCTATAGTCTAGTCTATAGTCTAGTCTATAGTCTAGTCTATAGTCTAGTCTATAGTCAAGTCTATAGTCTAGTCTATAGTCTAGTCTATAGTCTAGTCTATAGTCTAGTCTATAGTCTAGTCTATAGTCTAGTCTATAGTCTAGTCTATAGTCTAGTCTATAGTCTAGTCTATAGTCTAGTCTATAGTCTAGTCTATAGTTTAGTCTATAGTCTAGTCTATAGTCTAGTCTATAGTCTAGTCTATAGTCTAGTCTATAGTCTAGTCTATAGTCTAGTCTATAGTCTAGTCTATAGTCTAGTCTATAGTCTAGTCTGTAGTCTAGTCTATAGTCTAGTCTGTAGTCTAGTCTATAGTCTAGTCTATAGTCTAGTTTATAGTCTATCTTTTAGTCTAGTCTATAGTTTAGTTTGTGGTTTAGTCTGGCATTTACTCTGTAGTGTAGTCTTCTTTAGATACTTGATTTTAAGCTCTATAACTTTGGTCAACTGGCATTCGTGTAATTATATGTTGTATTTGAATTTTTCTTGTTGCAACACAAGTTTGAAGTTGTATAAGTTCGTGTTTAGTGTTTAACAGCTGTTAATTGAATTGCAAATTAGTGTAATAGTCGCAGTTTGAAGTAAAAATTATAAACTCATATTGAACATGCGATTTTGTTCTTAGAAAAGTTTTTTCTGTGCTTTTTGGTAAAATAAGTAATTAAAAAAGGATTTAAATTATAATTAAGTTAAAGTGAAAAATTTAAATGAAAATGAAAAATTGGAAACATTTTTACTTAATTCAAAATTGTCACTATTCTACGCACAAGTTGTCGCCTTTAAAATTAAACAAAATTTTAACATAAATAACATACTTGGAGTACAACTAAATGTAAAACAAAATTAATTTAAAAACAAAAAATCATAATATTACCCACTAGCTAACGTCGACTGTTTACATTTTAGCATATTTATTACCAACTTAAAAGCTCTATAAATAAATTGTTTGTCTATGCTAGAGTAACGTTTTTCATTAAATTTTGTAACTGTCTATTGTCTGCCAGCAAAAATCTAACCAAAAATACTGAATATTTAATTTATAAATTTTTGTTGCTGACGCACTCACGCAGCGTTTAAATTGCATTTAAACGTAAATTTCTGTTGTCGCCATTTGTAATGTTTAAAACGATTTTCGTTTGTCTTTTACTTTTTGGGAATAAAATTTTCTTGTTGTTGTCTGTATGACATTTGTTTTTATCTATTGTTGTTGTAGTTTTCCATTTAAACGCAATTATGAAGTCAAAAACAAAAATTTTGTTGTCATTATATTATTTTATTTGTTGGTGGCAACATCAACCAACATGGGCTGTGAAATGTATGACGTGTGTTGGCACTTACAATTAGTTTGTGCTTCGTAATGAACTATGAACAAACAGCAGGAGAAGATGGTAGATTTGTTTGGTTTCAATTAAATGCAAATCATTTAAATGAAAAGTTTTTTTTTATTTAATGAAAAAAGTTTGTTAACGTCATATTTTGTAAAGTTGGTCTTGTTTTGAATTTACTATAGACTAGACTAAACTATAGACTATAGACTATATACTATAGACTATATACTATAGACTATAGACTATAGACTATAGACTATAGACTATAGACTATAGACTATAGACTATATACTATATACTATAGACTATATACTATAGACTATAGACTAGACTATAGGCTAGACTAGACTATAGGCTAGACTAGACTAGACTAGACTAGACTATGGACTAGACTATAGACTAGACTATAGACTAGACTATAGACTAGACTATAGACTAGACTATAGACTAGACTATAGACTAGACTATAGACTAGACCATAGACTAGACTATAGACTAGACTATAGACTAGACTATAGACTAGGCTATAGACTAGACTATAGACCAGACTAAAGACTAGACTATAGACTAGACTATAAACTAGACTATAGACTAGACTATAGACTAGACTAGACTATAGACTAGACTATAGACTAGACTATAGACTAGACTATAGACTAGACTATAGACTAGACTATAGACTAGACTATAGTCTAGATTATAGACTAGACTATAGACTAGACTATAGACTAGACTATAGATTAGACTATAGACTAGACTATAGACTAACTATAGACTAGACTATAGACTAGACTATAGACTAGACTATAGACTAGACTATAGATTAGACTATAGACTAGACTATAGACTAGACTATAGACTAGACTATAGACTAGACTATAGACTAGACTGTAGACTAGACTATAGACTAGACTATAGACTAGACTATAGACTAGACTATAGACTAGACTATAGACTAGACTATAGACTAGACTATAGACTAGACTATAGACTAGACTATAGACTAGACTATAGACTAGACTATAGACTAGACTATAGACTAGACTATAGACTAGACTATAGACTAGACTATAGACTAGACTATAGACTAGACTATAGACTAGACTATAGACTAGACTATAGACTAGACTATAGACTAGACTATAGACTAGACTATAGACTAGACTATAGACTAGACTAGACTAGACTATAGACTAGACTATAGAAGACTATACTATAGACTAGACTATAGACTAGACTATAGACTAGACTATAGACTAGACTATAGACTAGACTATAGACTAGACTATAGACTAGACTATAGACTAGACTATAGACTAGACTATAGACTAGACTATAGACTAGACTATAGACTAGACTATAGACTAGACTATAGACTAGACTATAGACTAGACTATAGACTAGACTATAGACTAGACTATAGACTAGACTATAGACTAGACTATAGACTAGACTATAGACTAGACTATAGACTAGACTATAGACTAGACTATAGACTAGACTATAGACTAGACTATAGACTAGACTAGACTGTAGACTAGACTATAGACTAGACTATAGACTAGACTATAGACTAGACTATAGACTAGACTATAGACTAGACTATAGACTAGACTATAGACTAGACTATAGACTAGACTATAGACTAGACTATAGACTAGACTATAGACTAGACTATAGACTAGACTATAGACTAGACTATAGACTAGACTATAGACTAGACTATAACTAGACTATAGACTAGACTATAGACTAGACATAGACTAGACTATATAGACTATAGACTAGACTATAGACTAGACTATAGACTAGACTATAGACTAGACTATAGACTAGACTATAGACTAGACTATAGACTAGACTATAGACTAGACTATAGACTAGACTATAGACTAGACTATAGACTAGACTATAGACTAGACTATAGACTAGACTATAGACTAGACTATAGACTAGACTATAGACTAGACTATAGACTAGACTATGACTAGACTAAGACTAGACTATAGACTAGACTATAGACTAGACTATAGACTAGACTATAGACTAGACTATAGACTAGACTATAGACTAGACTAGACTGTAGACTAGACTATACTAGACTATAGACTAGACTATAGACTAGACTATAGACTAGACTATAGACTAGACTATAGACTAGACTATAGACTAGACTATAGACTAGACTATAGACTAGACTATAGACTAGACTATAGACTAGACTATAGACTAGACTATAGACTAGACTATAGACTAGACTATAGACTAGACTATAGACTAGACTATAGACTAGACTATACTAGACTATAGACTAGACTATAGACTAGACTATAGACTAGACTATAGACTAGACTATAGACTAGACTATAGACTAGACTATAGACTAGACTATAGACTAGACTATAGACTAGACTATAGACTAGACTATAGACTAGACTATAGACTAGACTATAGACTAGACTATAGACTAGACTATAGACTAGACTATAGACTAGACTATAGACTAGACTAGACTATAGACTAGACTATAGACTAACTATAGACTAGCTATAGACTAGACTATAGACTAGACTATAGACTAGACTATAGACTATACTATAGACTAGACTTAGACTAGACTATAGACTAGACTATAGACTAGACTATAGACTAGACTATAGACTGGACTATAGACTAGACTGTAGACTAGACTATAGACTAGACTATAGACTAGACTATAGACTAGGCTAGACTATAACTAGACTATAGACTAGACTATACTAGACTAGACTATAGACTAGACTATAGACTAGACTAGACTATAGACTAGACTAGACTATAGACTAGACTATAGACTAGACTATAGACTAGACTATAGACTAGACTATAGACTAGACTATAGGCTAGACTAGACTAGACTATAGTCTAGACTAGACTAGACTATAGACTAGTCTATAGTCTAGACTATAGTCTAGTCTATAGTCTAGTCTATAGTCTAGTCTATAGACTAGACTCTAGACTAGACTATAGACTAGACTATAGACTAGACTATAGACTAGACTATAGACTAGACTATAGACTAGTCTATAGACTAGACTATAGACTAGACTATAGTCTAGTATAGACTAGCTATAGTCTATAGTAGACTATAGACTAGACTATAGACTAGACTATAGCTAGACTATATCTACTATACTAGACTATAGACTAGACTATAGACTAGACTATAGACTAGACTATAGACTAGTCTATAGTCTAGTCTATAGACTAGACTAGACTATCTATAGTCTAGTCTATCTAGTCTATAGTCTAGTCTATAGTCTAGTCTATAGTCTAGTCTATAGTCTAGTCTATAGTCTAGTCTAGTCTAGTCCTATAGTCTAGTCTAGTCTAGCCTATAGTCTAGTCTATAGTCTAGTCTATAGTCTAGTCTATAGTCTAGTCTATAGTCTAGTCTATAGTCTAGTCTAGTCTATAGTCTAGTCTAGTCTATAGTCTAGTCTATAGTCTAGTCTAGTCTATAGTCTAGTCTATAGTCTAGTCTATAGTCTAGCCTAGTCTATAGTCTAGTCTATAGTCTAGTCTATATCTAGTCTACAGTCTAGTCTATAGTCCAGTCTATAGTCTAGTCTATAGTCTAGTCTATAGTCTAGTCTATAGTCTAGTCTATAGTCTAGTCTATAGTCTAGTCTATAGTCTAGTCTATAGTCTAGTCTATAGTCTAGTCTATAGTCTAGTCTATAGTCTAGTCTATAGTCTAGTCTATAGTCTAGCTAGTCTATAGTCTAGTCTATAGTCTAGTCTATAGTCTAGTCTATAGTCTAGTCTATAGTCTAGTCTAGTCTAGTCTATAGTCTAGTCTATAGTCTAGTCTATAGTCTAGTCTATAGTCTAGTCTATAGTCTAGTCTATAGTCTAGTCTATAGTCTAGTCTATAGTCTAGTCTATAGTCTAGTCTATAGTCTAGTCTATAGTCTAGTCTATAGTCTAGTCTATAGTCTAGTCTATAGTCTAGTCTATAGTCTAGTCTATAGTCTAGTCTATAGTCTAGTCTATAGTCTAGTCTATAGTCTAGTCTATAGTCTAGTCTATAGTCTAGTCTATAGTCTAGTCTATAGTCTAGTCTATAGTCTAGTCTATAGTCTAGTCTATAGTCTAGTCTATAGTCTAGTCTATAGTCTAGTCTAGTCTAGTCTACAGTCTAGTCTAGTCTATAGTCTAGTCTATAGTCTAGTCTATAGTCTAGTCTAGTCTAGTCTATAGTCTAGTCTATAGTCTAGTCTATAGTCTAGTCTATAGTCTAGTCTATAGTCTAGTCTATATCTAGTCTATAGTCTAGTCTATAGTCTAGTCTATAGTCTAGTCTATAGTCTAGTCTATAGTCTAGTCTATAGTCTAGTCTTAGTCTAGTCTATAGTCTAGTCTATAGTCTAGTCTATATCTAGTCTATAGTCTAGTCTATAGTCTAGTCTATAGTCTAGTCTATAGTCTAGTCTATAGTCTAGTCTATAGTCTAGTCTATAGTCTAGTCTATAGTCTAGTCTATAGTCTAGTCTATAGTCTAGTCTATAGTCTAGTCTATAGTCTAGTCTATAGTCTAGTCTATAGTCTAGTCTATAGTCTAGTCTATAGTCTAGTCTATAGTCTAGTCTATAGTCTAGTCTATAGTCTAGTCTATAGTCTAGTCTATAGTCTAGTCTATAGTCTAGTCTATAGTCTAGTCTATAGTCTAGTCTATAGTCTAGTCTACTAGTCTAGTCTATAGTCTAGTCTATAGTCTAGTCTATAGTCTAGTCTATAGTCTAGTCTATAGTCTAGTCTATAGTCTAGTCTATAGTCTAGTCTATAGTCTAGTCTATAGTCTAGTCTATAGTCTAGTCTATAGTCTAGTCTATAGTCTAGTCTATAGTCTAGTCTATAGTCTAGTCTATAGTCTAGTCTATAGTCTAGTCTATAGTCTAGTCTATAGTCTAGTCTATAGTCTAGTCTATAGTCTAGTCTATAGTCTAGTCTATAGTCTAGTCATAGTCTAGTCTATAGTCTAGTCTATAGTCTAGTCTATAGTCTAGTCTATAGTCTAGTCTATAGTCTAGTCTATAGTCTAGTCTATAGTCTAGTCTATAGTCTAGTCTATAGTCTAGTCTATAGTCTAGTCTATAGTCTAGTCTATAGTCTAGTCTATAGTCTAGTCTATAGTCTAGTCTATAGTCTAGTCTATAGTCTAGTCTATAGTCTAGTCTATAGTCTAGTCTATAGTCTAGTCTATAGTCTAGTCTATAGTCTAGTCTATAGTCTAGTCTATAGTCTAGTCTATAGTCTAGTCTATAGTCTAGTCTATAGTCTAGTCTATAGTCTAGTCTATAGTCTAGTCTATAGTCTAGTCTACAGTCTAGTCTATAGTCTAGTCTATAGTCTAGTCTATAGTCTAGTCTATAGTCTAGTCTATAGTCTAATCTATAGTCTAGTCTATAGTCTAGTCTATAGTCTAGTCTATAGTCTAGTCTATAGTCTAGTCTATAGTCTAGTCTATAGTCTAATCTATAGTCTAGTCTATAGTCTAGTCTATAGTCTAGTCTATAATCTAGACTATAGTCTAGTCTATAGTCTAGTCTATAGTCTAGTCTATAGTCTAGTCTATAGTCTAGTCTATAGTCTAGTCTATAGTCTAGTCTAGTCTATAGTCTAGTCTATAGTCTAGTTTATAGTCTAGTCTATAGTCTAGTCTTTAGTCTGGTCTATAGTCTAGTCTATAGCCTAGTCTATAGTCTAGTCTATAGTCTAGTCTATAGTCTAGTCTATGGTCTAGTCTATAGTCTAGTCTATAGTCTAGTCTATAGTCTAGTCTATAGTCTAGTCTATAGTCTAGTCTATAGTCTAGTCTATAGTCTAGTCCATAGTCTAGTCTATAGTCTAGTCTAGTCTAGCCTATAGTCTAGTCTAGCCTATAGTCTAGTCTATAGTCTATAGTATATAGTCTATAGTATATAGTATATAGTCTATAGTCTATAGTCTATAGTCTATAGTCTATAGTCTATAGTCTATAGTCTATAGTATATAGTCTATAGTATATAGTCTATAGTCTATAGTTTAGTCTAGTCTATAGTAAATTCAAAACAAGACCAACTTTACAAAATATGACGTTAACAAACTTTTTCATTAAATAAAAAAAAACTTTTCATTTAAATCTGATTTGCATTTAATTGAAACCAAACAAAATCTACCATTCTTTCTCCTGCTGTTTTGTTCATAGTTCATTACGAAGCACAAACTAATTGTAAGTGCCAACACACGTCATACATTTCACAGCCCATGTTGGTTGATGTTGCCACCAACAAATAAAATAATATAATGACAACAAAATTTTTGTTTTGACTTCATAATTGCGTTTAAATGGAAAACTACAACAACAATAGATAAAAACAAATGTCATACAGACAACAACAAGAAAATATTTATTCCCAAAAAGTAAAAGACAAACGAAAATCGTTTTAAACATTACAAATGGCGACAACAGAAATTTACGTTTAAATGCAATTTAAACGCTGCGTGAGTGCGTCAGCAACAAAAATTTATAAATTAAATATTCAGTATTTTTGGTTAGATTTTTGCTGGCAGACAATAGACAGTTACAAATTTAATGAAAAACGTTACTCTAGCATAGACAAACAATTTATTTATAGAGCTTTTAAGTTGGTAATAAATATGCTAAAATGTAAACAGTCGACGTTAGCTAGTGGGTAATATTATGATTTTTTGTTTTTAAATTAATTTTGTTTTACATTTAGTTGTACTCCAAGTATGTTATTTATGTTAAAATTTTGTTTAATTTTAAAGGCGACAACTTGTGCGTAGAATAGTGACAATTTTGAATTAAGTAAAAATGTTTCCAATTTTTCATTTTCATTTAAATTTTTCACTTTAACTTAATTATAATTTAAATCCTTTTTTAATTACTTATTTTACCAAAAAGCACAGAAAAAACTTTTCTAAGAACAAATCGCATGTTCAATATGAGTTTATAATTTTTACTTCAAACTGCGACTATTACACTAATTTGCAATTCAATTAACAGCTGTTAAACACTAAACACGAACTTATACAACTTCAAACTTGTGTTGCAACAAGAAAAATTCAAATACAACATATAATTACACGAATGCCAGTTGACCAAAGTTATAGAGCTTAAAATCAAGTATCTAAAGAAGACTACACTACAGAGTAAATGCCAGACTAAACCACAAACTAAACTATAGACTAGACTAAAAGATAGACTATAACTAGACTATAACTAGACTATAGACTAGACTACAGACTAGACTATAGACTAGACTACAGACTAGACTATAGACTAGACTATAGACTAGACTATAGACTAGACTATAGACTAGACTATAGACTAGACTATAGACTAGACTATAGACTAGACTATAGACTAGACTATAGACTAAACTATAGACTAGACTATAGACTAGACTATAGACTAGACTATAGACTAGACTATAGACTAGACTATAGACTAGACTATAGACTAGACTATAGACTAGACTATAGACTAGACTATAGAGACTATAGACTAGACTATAGACTGACTATAGACTAGACTATAGACTAGACTATAGACTAGACTATAGACTAGACTATAGACTAGACTATAGACTAGACTATAGACTAGACTATAGACTAGACTATAGACTAGACTATAGACTAGACTATAGACTAGACTATAGACTAGACTATAGACTAGACTATAGACTAGACTATAGACTAGACTATAGACTAGACTATAGACTAGACTATAGACTAGACTATAGACTAGACTATAGACTAGACTATAGACTAGACTATAGACTAGACTATAGACTAGACTATAGACTAGACTATAGACTAGACTATAGACTAGACTATAGACTAGACTATAGACTAGACTATAGACTAGACTATGACTAGACTATAGACTAGACTATAGACTAGACTATAGACTAGACTAAGACTAGACTAAGACTAGACTATAGACTATAGACTAGACTATAGACTAGACTATAGACTAGACTATAGACTAGACTATAGACTAGACTATAGACTAGACTATAGACTAGACTATAGACTAGACTATAGACTAGACTATAGACTAGACTATAGACTAGACTATAGACTAGACTATAGACTAGACTATAGACTAGACTATAGACTAGATATAGACTAGACTATAGACTAGACTATAGACTAGACTATAGACTAGACTATAGACTAGACTATAGACTAGACTATAGACTAGACTATAGACTAGACTATAGACTAGACTATAGACTAGACTATAGACTAGACTATAGACTAGACTATAGACTAGACTATAGACTAGACTATAGACTAGACTATAGACTAGACTATAGACTAGACTATAGACTAGACTATAGACTAGACTATAGACTAGACTATAGACTAGACTATAGACTAGACTATAGACTAGACTATAGACTAGACTATAGACTAGACTATAGACTAGACTATAGACTAGACTATAGACTAGACTATAGACTAGACTATAGACTACTATAGACTAGACTATAGACTAGACTATAGACTAGACTATAGACTAGACTATAGACTAGACTATAGACTAGACTATAGACTAGACTATAGACTAGACTATAGACTAGACTATAGACTAGACTATAGACTAGACTATAGACTAGATAGACTAGACTATAGACTAGACTATAGACTAGACTATAGACTAGACTATAGACTAGACTATAGACTAGACTATAGACTAGACTATAGACTAGACTATAGACTAGACTATAGACTAGACTATAGACTAGACTATAGACTAATCTATAAACTAGACTATAGACTAGACTATAGACTAGACTATAGACTAGACTATAGACTAGACTATAGACTAGACTATAGACTAGACTATAGACTAGACTATAGACTAGACTATAGACTAGACTATAGACTAGACTATAGACTAGACTATAGACTAGACTATAGACTAGACTATAGACTAGACTATAGACTAGACTATAGACTAGACTATAGACTAGACTATAGACTAGACTATAGACTAGACTATAGACTAGACTATAGACTAGACTATAGACTAGACTATAGACTGGACTATTGACTATTGATTAGACTAGTCAAGAATTTAGACTACGCTATAGTCGAGACTAAAGACTAGTCTGTAGACTATAGACTATAAAGGACTCTTTACACTATACTATAATTGAGACTATAAGCTATTGTAGGGACTATAGACTAGACTATAGTCGAGGCTTTAAACTAGACTATAGTCGAGATGATAAACTAGACTATAGTACATGCTATAAACTATAGTCGAGACTATGAAATGGACTATAATCGGGACTATAGGCTCGACTCTAGTCAAGACCATAAATTATACTATAGTCGATACTATAGACTAGACTATAGTCGAGACTATAAACAAAATACTGTTAAGGCTATGACTAGACCATATTCGAGATCTTTGGTTAACTGTGTTGCCTGCAATTTACTATTTTGGCGTATAAATAATTTATAACATTTGTAGGCAGCGCTACTATACGAATGAGTTACCAACCCAACTCGTTTAAACTTTACTCTTGCCGTTTGCAATTATTTTTAACTAAATAATTTAGGCACGAAATACAAACAACTCTAAATGTAAATTACAAATACAAATTGATAGAATTGTGCAACATTGCATGTGTTGAATTTGTATATTTACAAGTGCAACTCACTATAAGTGCTTGTTAGCTAAGGTGCGATGTGTGTTTAATATGGTGGAGAGAAAAAACCTTGATTTTTGATTGTTGGTTTAAGTTTTTTTTGTAAAATGGGCCAAAGAAAATATTTTAATTAAGAGTTTAAGGAAAAACATTTTCATATTGTTTATTAAATTAATTTTATGGGATAAAGTATTAAAATTTGTCGATGTGTTGACGGCTATTTATTGCTTAAACAGGTGCAAACACCACTAATTTTCACAAAAAGCGCCTATTGTTTATACAACATAATATTCATATAATTTTGTTGAGCAACCATTTTGGAATTTTAATGCACAGCCACAAGTCATCCTTACGGCAGCAATGCTAAACCTAAAGTTAAAAGCAACAAAACCAAAACAATGTCATAAATTATCTGCTAAAAACTATGTGTGGTTTGTAGTTTGGTAGTAAAAATAATTTTAACCAAAAAAACACATGTGCAGACATATTTAAACACACCCATACACTTAAATACTAACATACATTAATCTACATATTACATAAACAACAAAAACACATATACAATTAATATCATTAAACCCTGCAGGTCTAGATAACTGTTACCACAATAAAACCTAAATATCAATAATAGATAAAACTAAAATGGTGGGTAAGTTTACACTATTTTACCACAGGGTACATAACCACTTTGTAATTGGGAACTTTTCTATGTATGTACGTAATAATGTGTAACTTTTGTTCTTTAATGTAAAGAGAATTTTGTGAGATATTTTGGTTTTGTACT
The DNA here is from genome assembly GCF_015586225.1 of Lucilia sericata. Lineage (NCBI taxonomy): Eukaryota > Metazoa > Arthropoda > Insecta > Diptera > Calliphoridae > Lucilia > Lucilia sericata. The sequence goes on along the minus strand of NW_023996078.1, from coordinate 2,710 downwards.
TTTACCCATAATCAAAAATAAATATTGAATTATTATGGCTATAAATAAAGTTTGACAAAAATTATTGAATATTGAACGGTTCAGGTGACATTAGAAATATGTAAATAGAAACGATATTAGTTAAACATGAACTAGTAATACGGGAAATTTTCTACAAAAGGAAAGAGATTTACTTGCTTCGACCAATTAAATGTATTGATTAACTGCAAACTAGATTGTAGAAAAGATTATAGACGAGGCTATATATAGAATATAGACTAGAATATACACTAGAATATAGACTAGACTATAAACTAGACTATAGAGTAGACTATAGACTAGAATATACACTAGACTATAGACTAGACTATAAACTAGACTATAGAGTAGACTATAGACTAGACTATAGACTAGACTATAGACTAGACTATAGACTAGACTATAGACTAGACTATAGACTAGACTATAGACTAGACTATAGACTAGACTATAGACTAGACTATAGACTAGACTATAGTCTAGACTATAGTCTAGACTATAGACTAGACTATAGTCTAGACTATAGTCTAGACTATAGACTAGACTATAGACTAGACTATAGACTAGACTATAGACTAGACTATAGACTAGACTATAGACTAGACTATAGTCTAGACTATAGTCTAGACTATAGACTAGACTATAGACTAGACTATAGACTAGACTATAGACTAGACATAGACTAGACTATGACTAGATATAGACTAGACTATAGACTAGACTATAGACTAGACTATAGACCAGACTATAGACTAGACTATAGACTAGACTATAGACTAGACTATAGACTAGACTATAGACTAGACTATAGACTAGACTATAGACTAGACTATAGACTAGACTATAGACTAGACTATAGACTAGACTATAGACTAGACTATAGACTAGACTATAGACTGGACTATAGACTAGACTATAGACTAGACTATAGACTAGACTATAGACTAGACTATAGACTGGACTATAGACTAGACTATAGACTAGACTATAGACTAGACTATAGACTAGACTATAGACTAGACTATAGACTAGACTATAGACTAGACTATAGACTGGACTATAGACTAGACTATAGACTAGACTATAGACTAGACTATAGACTAGACTATAGACTAGACTATAGACTAGACTATAGACTAGACTATAGACTAGACTATAGACTAGACTATAGACTAGACTATAGACTAGACTATAGACTAGACTATAGACTAGACTATAGACTAGACTACAGACTAGACTATAGACTAGACTATAGACTAGACTATAGACTAGACTATAGACTAGACTATAGACTAGACTATAGACTAGACTATAGACTAGACTATAGACTAGACTATAGACTAGACTATAGACTAGACTATAGACTAGACTATAGACTAGACTATAGACTAGACTATAGACTAGACTATAGACTAGACTATAGACTAGACTATAGACTAGACTATAGACTAGACTATAGACTAGACTATAGACTAGACTATAGACTAGACTATAGACTAGACTATAGACTAGACTATAGACTAGACTATAGACTAGACTATAGACTAGACTATAGACTAGACTATAGACTAGACTATAGACTAGACTATAGACTAGACTATAGACTAGACTATAGACTAGACTATAGACTAGACTATAGACTAGACTATAGACTAGACTATAGACTAGACTATAGACTAGACTATAGACTAGACTATAGACTAGACTATAGACTAGACTATAGACTAGACTATAGACTAGACTATAGACTAGACTATAGACTAGACTATAGACTAGACTATAGACTAGACTATAGACTAGACTATAGACTAGACTATAGACTAGACTATAGACTAGACTATAGACTAGACTATAGACTAGACTATAGACTAGACTATAGACTAGACTATAGACTAGACTATAGACTAGACTATAGACTAGACTATAGACTAGACTATAGACTAGACTATAGACTAGACTATAGACTAGACTATAGACTAGACTATAGACTAGACTATAGACTAGACTATAGACTAGACTATAGACTAGACTATAGACTAGACTATAGACTAGACTATAGACTAGACTAGACTAGACTATAGACTAGACTATAGACTAGACTATAGACTAGACTATAGACTAGACTATAGACTAGACTATAGACTAGACTATAGACTAGACTATAGACTAGACTATAGACTAGACTATAGACTAGACTATAGACTAGACTATAGACTAGACTATAGACTAGACTATAGACTAGACTATAGACTAGACTATAGACTAGACTATAGACTAGACTATAGACTAGACTATAGACTAGACTATAGACTAGACTATAGACTAGACTATAGACTAGACTATAGACTAGACTATAGACTAGACTATAGACTAGACTAGACTAGACTATAGACTAGACTATAGACTAGACTATAGACTAGACTATAGACTAGACTATAACTAGACTATAGACTAGACTATAGACTAGACTATAGACTAGACTATATACTAGACTATAGACTAGACTATAGACTAGACTATAGACTAGACTATAGACTAGATTATAGACTCGACTATAGACTAGACTATAGATTAGACTATAGACTAGACTATACACTAGACTATAGACCAGACTATTGACTAGACTATTGACTAGACTATAGACTAGACTATAGACTAGACTATAGACTAGACTATAGACTAGACTATAGTG
>NW_023996077.1:0-63376 GCF_015586225.1 Lucilia sericata | reverse complement strand
TAAGGGCTCTGATAGGGATTCTAACTGGACACCGCTCAGTTAGAACCTTTGTCAGTAAGTGGGACAGTAGTGTACCGGACTATTGCCGGTTATGCGAAGATGAGGAGAAAGTAGAGACGATCGAGCATATCATTTGCCAATGTCCTAGGGTACAGAATCTTAGGCTGAAATGGCTAGGGAATAGGTTCCATGGCGAACTGGGGGAAATTGCGGGACTTAACCCTCGCAGTCTACTAGGTGGTAGCGTTTTGCATTCTCTGTTTTCTGAATCTTCACTTTATTGAAGGAAATCACAATAGATCTTATGGTCTCCGAGTGGACATATATCGTTTCTACGGTGTATAACCCTTCTTAACCTAACCATTGTAATCATTAAACATTTACAAAATGTTTAAGAAGTTTTCATGTTTTGGCAAATTTTCCCTTAAAACTGAATCTGTTTTCGATATGAAATCAATAATACGGTATTCAAACTCCATAGTCTAATAATAACTAAATAATTTATGTAGATTTAAAAAATGCGTCTCTAAAACAATAAAACACAATTGATTTATAAAGAACAGGAAAATTCTTGCTAATCATCATTATGAATCAGTTGATACAGCATGACACAAGAAGTAGTTTAAATGTTTTGTATATTAATGAAGTTGCTAAGCCAAAAATATATAGTTTAGTTATAGAAAAATAAATGTCAAATAGAATTTAGTTATTCCAATATGTTTGAAATAAAACATTATGCACATAGGTAAACAATCTCTTGAAAATAATAACATTTAGGGGGAGCTATCAGTAACTTAACAAAATCTTGTGAAATTATAGGTAAAAAATATTGTTTACAATTAGTTTATCAGTTTATTGCATTAAACAATTCTCTCATATTAAAGGCTTCTTATATTTTTTCAGTGTGTAGATATATTAGTTGTTGGAGCGTAAAGTTTATTTCACTCAAACAAATTGTCTATTCTAAACATTATTTATATGCGTTTTATTGTTTTCTTTGTTATAGACATGTTAACGGGGTTATCTATAACCTTGACATTGAACTATTTTCAAACATTTAAAGATTTAAAAGTATTAATTCTAAAATTGTTATAAAAACTTGACTTTTCTAAATCAACAACACTTTTACTTCTAAGAATTAAAAGGTTTTTGTAAAAATTACATACAAATTGTTAAAGTTTTACTATAGAAACCTTATCACCTTATCATAATAAATGTATTTGTAATTGATACAAAGTATAATTATTAATTACGTGCTACTACGAACATATTACAATGACTAATATTTGATATATATCAGGTGATTTATTAAAATGATTCAATTAATAATGTTAACTTATAGGAATGCATGCCTATACTATGTCACCAGCAGACTATCAGGATCTTATTGATCGTGGTTGGCGACGCAGTGGCCATTATTGCTACAAACAAGATAATACAACAACATGTTGTCCTTGTTATACCATCAAGTGAGTTAAGAATTAAACAATTTAAAAGGCAAAAGTTAAATATTTGTTTTCTTTTACAGATGCGATGCTTTGGAATTCAAATTATCTAAATCCCATAAAAAAGTACTTAAACGTATGAATCGTTTTCTACGTGATGGCAAACGTGATAAAAATGAAGAAGGTCAGGGTACAAATAATGCAGATAAAGAGACTAAAGATAATGACAATGAAGATGTGGGAGATGATGCTGGAGGTGGTGGTGGTATTAGAGAAGAAGTGCAGGGACCTAATGTCCCCCTAAAAGATATAAATCTAGAGTTATTTGCTAAAGCAAATGGAGAACCAAACACTGTTAAGGATAATTATAAAGAAAAGGAAAAAACTCCGGCTAAAGATATTGAAGATAAAAAACAAACTAATGAAGAATCCTCAAGTGGCAGCAAGAAATGTAAATATTTTTAAATTTATTAAAAAAAATGTTCTTAATTTTAACTTTTTAATAACTAAACAGCTTTAGAAGGTGTTAATCCTCCTTGCAAGAAAGCCAAACAAATGCGTTTGGAACGTAAAATGGCTAAGCAGGCTGCTAAAGGTTTACCCACAGATTTGCCACCCAAAACACCACGTGATCAAGAGAAAACTCTAAATGATTTAATTAATGATGCCAGACCCGATGATAAACATAAACTTAAGGTAAGTTTTTTCAAGCAATTTGATCACATTTAAACCTGCAAATTATTGGTTGTTTTAGACGTACACTCATACTCTTTTATACTATAAAAAAAAGTAGTTAGTTAAAGCACACTTTTTCCAAAAGCAAAAAAAAAACTATTGTTGGTTTTTTCCCACTTTTTACAGATTGTCTTAGTACCTTCGAATAAAGACATTTACTCTGAAACGGCATTAGCTTTATATCGTAAATATCAATTAATTATACACAATGATAATCCCGAACGTCTACAACCTAAAAATTTGCTACGTTTCCTTTACAATTCCCCTCTTAAGGTAAATTTTTTATTTAATTTTAATATTTACCATTTTTTTTTTCTCCTCAATTTCGTTTCAGCTGGAAGTCATACATGTTAAGAGTGAACAATTTCATAAAACTTTGCCGCAAACTTATGAACTCTATAAGAAATATCAAACACTTATACATAATGATCCACCAGGCGGTGAAGATGATTATTTAGTGTTTTTACAACGTTCACCATTGCAGGTGGAATGAAATGAAATTGAATAATTTTCAAATGAATTTTAATTTGGGAATATTTAGGAAAAAGAATCTGCTAAAGAAAACTTTTATTGAAAATTGATTTTCTTAAGAAAAATTTTTTTTCGAACATGATTTTCTATGGAAAAATTGCTTTCGAACATGAGTTTCTGTAAAAAATTCTTACTGAACATTATTTTCTATAGAAAAACTGTTTTTGATCATGACTTTTTATAGAAATATTAAGTTCGATCTTGATTTTCTAAAGAAAAATTATATTCGAACATAATTTTCTATAGAAAATTTAATTTCGAACATGATTTTCTAAAGATAAATTGAATTCGAACATGATTTTCTATAGAAAAATTGCATTCGAACATGATTTTTCTAAAGGAAAATTTTATTCGAAAATGATTTTCTATAGAAAAATTGAATTCGAAAATGATTCTCTATGGAAAACTAAAATTCGAACATGATTTTCTAAAGAAAAATTTTATTTGAAGATAAGTTTCTGTAGAAAAATATAATTCGAACATGATTTCCTGTGGAAAAATAAAATTCGAACATGGAAAAATTGTATTCGAACATGATTTTCTAAAGATAAATTGTATTCGAACATGATTTTCTATAAACATTTTAATTCGAAAATGACTTTCTGTGGAAAATTAAAATTCGAACATGATTTTCTATAGAAAAAATGCATTCGAACATGATTTTCTAAATATAAATTGTATTCGAACATAATTTTCTATAGAAAATTTGAATTCGAACATGATTTTCTATAGCAAAATTGTATTCGAACATAATTTCTAAAGCAAAATTGTATTCGAACATGATTTTCTAAAGAAAAATTTTATTCGAATATGAGTTAATGTAGAAAAATATAATTCGAACATGATTTTCTGTGGCAAACTGAAATTCGAACATGATTTTCTAAAGATAAATTGTATTCGAACATGATTTTCTATAAAACATTTTAATTCGATAATGATTTGCTATGGAAAACTAAAATTCGAACATGATTTTCTATAGAAAAAATGCATTCGAACATGATTTTCTAAAGATAAATTGTATTCGAACATAATTTTCTATAGAAAATTTTAATTCGAACATGATTTTCTATAGCAACATTGTATTCGAACATGATTTTCTATGGAAAAATTATATTCTAACATGATTTTCTAAAGAAAAATTGTATTCGAATATGAGTTTATGTAGAAAAATATAATTCGAACATGATTTTCTGAGAAAAAATGAAATTCGAACATGATTTTCTAACCCAAAATTGCATTTGAACATGATTTTCCAAAGATAAATTGTATTCGAACATAGAAAATTTGAATTCGAACATGATTCTATGTAGAAAACTTAAATTCGAACATGATTTTCTAAACTAAAATTGCATTCGAACATGGTTTTCTTAAGATAAATTGTATTCGAAGATGATATTTTATAGAAAATTTGTATTCGAACAAGATTTTCTATGGAAAACTGAAATTCGATCATGATTTTCTGAAGCAAAATTGCATTCGAACATGATTTTCCAAAGATAAATTCTATTCGAACATGATTTTCTATATAAAATTTGAATTCGAACATGATTTTCTATAGAAAGTTTTAATTCGAACATCATGTTTCTATGGAAAACTGAAATTCGAACATGATTTTCTAAAGCAAAATTGCATTCGAACATGATTTTCCAAAGATAAATCTATTCGAACATGATTTTCTATAGAAAATTTGAATTCGAACATCATGTTTCTATGGAAAACTGAAATTCGAACATGATTTTCTAAAGCAAAATGGCATTCGAACATGATTTCTAAAGAATACTTGAATTTGAACATGATTTTCTATTGAAAAATTGCAATCGAAAAGATTTTCTATAGAAAAACTATATTTAGACATGAAAATTGTATTCGAATCTGGACTTTCTATAGAAATTTTAAATTCGAACATGATTTTTTTTTTTCAGAAATATTGTATTTTAACATGAATTATAGAATTCGTTCATGACTATTTTCCATTTCTAAAAATATTTTTTAATTTCCAAATAACTGTCACTCTAATACCGAATTTTTCTCCCTTCACTTATAGCTCTCTAAACCTGCTGATGGTCCTCCCTCGGGATATGGTTCATTTCATCAACAGTACTGGCTAGATGATAAACTAATTGCTGTTGCTGTCATCGATATATTACCCTATTGTGTTAGTTCTGTTTATTTCTTTTATGATCCAGATTATAATTTCCTATCACTGGGTACTTACAGCTCTTTAAGGTGGGCTTAATACAATCCAAATATATAATTTTCAAATTTTATATTTTATTCTTATTAATAGAGAAATTGAATTAGTTCAAAGACTTGCCAGTATTGTACCCTCTCTTAAGTATTATTATATGGGTTTCTATATACATTCCTGTCCCAAAATGCGCTACAAGGGTAGATTATCATCTTCATATTTATTGTGTCCCGAAACCTATACTTGGCATTTGTTAACTGATGGTAAGATTTGTTAATATATTTCTTAGATATTATAGAAATTTGTTAAAATTTGATTTTTATTTTAGAAATACGCTCTAAATTGGATGCAAATAAATATCAACGTTTTAACAATGATCTACAGGCCAAGGATGCCAATGAGTTTAAGATTAGTGACATAGATTCAGTATTATTGTTAATAAATGCCAAGACATACGTTAAATATCGTCAATATAAACAGGTAAAGGATATTTTTAAATCAATAATAATTCAGACTGATCTACAGTCTAAACTTTAGACTGAACTGCAGCCTATACCACAGACTGATCTACAGTCTAGACTACAATCTTGACTATAGTCTAGACTATAGACGATCTATAGGATAGACTTAAGGCTGATCTATAGGATAGACTATAGTCTGATCTATAGGCTAGTCTATAGATGACCTATAGCCTATAAACTGATCCACAGTATAGGCTATAGTCTGATCCTAAACTGTAGACAGATCTATATATAGTCCGCCTACAAACTGATTCATAATCTAGCCTATAAACTGGTCTGTACTAGACTATAGACTGATCTATAGGCTAGACTGTAGACTGATATATAGGCTAGACTATAGACTGATCTATAGGCTGATCTCTAGGCTAGACCATAGACTGATCTATAGGCTAGACCTATAGACTGATATATAGGCTAGACTATAGACTGATATATAGGCTAGAGTATAGACTGATAGTCTAGACTATAGACTGATCTATAGCCTAGACTAAAGACTGACCTATTGTCTAGAATAGATGATCTATAGTCTAGACTATAAACTGATCTATAGGCTAGTCTATACTCTGATCTATAGGCTAGGCTAAAGACTGATCTATAGGCTAGACTATAGACTGATCTATAGCCTAGACTAAAGGCTGATCTATTGTCTAGAATAGATGATCTATAGTCTAGACTATAAACTGATCTATAGGCTAGTGTATAGACTGATCTATAGGCTAGTCTATAGACTGATCTATAGGCTAGACTAAAGACTGATCTATAGGCTAGATATAGACTGATATATAGGCTAGACTATAGACTGATCTATAGGCTAGACTATAGGCTGATCTATAGGCTAGTCTATAGACTGATCTATAGGCTAGTCTATAGACCGATCTATAGGCTAGACTAAAGACTCATATATAGGCTAGACTATAGACTGATCTATAGGCTAGGCTATAGACTGATCTATAGGCTAGACTATATATTGATCTGTAGGCTAGACTATAGACTGATCTATAGGATAGACTATAGACTGATCTATAGGATAGACTATAGACTGATCTATAGGCTAGACTATAGACTGATCTATAGGATAGACTATAGACTGATCTATAGGATAGACTATAGACTGATCTGTAGGATAAACTATAGACTGATCTATAGGATAGACTATAGACTGATCTATAGGCTAGGCTATAGGCTAAACTATAGACTGATCTATAGTCTAGACTATAGACTGATCTATAATATAGACTATAGACTGACAACTGATCTATAGACTGATGTATAAACTGGAATATAGAGTGATCTTTAGACTATAGTTTAGTACCTAGAGTAACATACATATGTATATTCTAGAGAGACTAATCTATAGTTTAGGCTAAGACTGTTCTAGAGTCTCCTCTATAGTCTGATCTGTAGACCATCTATATATTTTAAATCTTTATTAAAAATATTAAATTATTTCCACACAAATATCTTTCAACTTTCTTTCAGATTGCTGGCAATGAAGAACGCGAATCAATTATTGAGTACAGCCAACTGGTTGGCAAAGCTTTGGCACATCGTATGCTATATTTGAAATTCTGAAGAGAAGGCGTTCTTTTTTTTTTGCTGAAGAAAATTTTCGAATTTTATTTATTTTGAGTTTCTCATTATCCATGTTAATAATGTTTTAAAATGTATTAAGTAGTAGTGTTTCGCTTAAAAAGCTTTAACATTTCATTACCATTTTGTTTCGTTTTTTTTTTTTAAATCAATGATTTTCCTATGGACTACAGAGATGTAGACATGGAAAGCGTTGAATACATTTTATAAAAATACCCTTTAGTAGTTAAATAAATAGTTAAATGCTTTTAAGATTTTAATTTAAATCTTGTGATTTTAAAAATGTAAAAGTGTTTTTTCTTTAATTTTTTTAAAGGTGTCTTAAAGCTTTGGCTGGATTTGTTTAAAAAAGTAAGAAATTTTGAAAGAGAAATCAATTGGAAAGATTTGGCAGAATTAGTTTTGAAGCAGATTTTATAAAGTTTCGAAATGTAAGATTTAATTTTCTTTAATCTCATTATTTTGTAGAAAAAAATATTTAACAGAATATTTAAATATTCATAAGATTTTTTAAATAATGTCTTTATACTCTCCCATTATAGATATTTTTTAATATGCAAGACTTATCAATCAAAACTCTGAAGGTTTTTAATTCAAGATTCCAAAAGAAGATCTTTTCAATAAAAAGAAAATGTCCGAAATTAAGTTATTATTCAAGAAATCAGAAAATCCACAAATTATTGTTCAAGAAATCAAAAAACACACAAATTGGAATACAAGGTAAATTACAAATGTTTTTGGAAATGAACTAGAACTGAACTAAAAGTGATATAGAACTTATCCAGAACTGAAGTATAATTGAAGCATAACTAAACTAGAACTGAATTAGAACTGAACTAGAACTGAACTAGAACTGAACTAGAACTGAACTAGAACTGAACTAGAACTGAACTAGAACTGAACTAGAGCTGAACTAGAACTGAACTAGAACTGAACTAGAACTGAACTAGAACTGAACTAGAACTGAACTAGAACTGAACTAGAACTGAACTAGAACTGAACTAGAACTGAACTAGAACTGAACTAGAACTGAACTAGAACTGAACTAGAACTGAACTAGAACTGAACTAGAACTGAACTAGAACTGAACTAGAACTGAACTAGAACTGAACTAGAACTGAACTAGAACTGAACTAGTACTGAACTAGAACTGAACTAGATCTGAACTAGATCTGAACTAGAACTGAACTAGAACTGAACTAGAACTGAACTAGAACTGAACTAGAACTGAACTAGAACTGAACTAGAACTGAACTAGAACTAGAACTGAACTAGAACTGAACTAAACTGAACTAGAACTGAACTAGAACTGAACTAGAACTAGAACTGAACTAGAACTGAACTAGAACTGAACTAGAACTGAACTAGAACTGAACTAGGACTGAACTAGAACTGAACTAGAACTGAACTAGAACTGAACTAGAACTGAACTAGAACTGAACTAGAACTGAACTAGAACTGAACTAGAACTGAACTAGAACTGAACTAGAACTGAACTAGAACTGAACTAGAACTGAACTATAACTGAACTAGAACTGAACTTGAACTGAACTAGAACTGAACAAGAACTGAACTAGAACTGAACTAGAACTGAACTAGAACTGAACTAGAACTGAACTAGAACTGAACTAGAACTGAACTAGAACTGAACTAGAACTGAACTAGAACTGAACTAGAACTGAACTAGAACTGGACTAGAACTGAACTAGAACTAAACTAAAACTGAACTAGAACTGAACTATAACTAAACTAAAACTGAACTAGCGCTGAACTAAAACATTTTTCTTACCCACTGTAATTTCTAATAGTATTTTCTAAACAACACAGTGTTAATTAATTTTATCTTTACAATGTCTAATTTGGAAAGCATAGTAAATGCTAAATTAGCAAAAATTAGCAGTTAGAATGTTTAAATACTTGGCTATTATGTATTTACTTTTTATCTCTAGTTTATCTGCCACTAAAAGAAATAACAACTTTTTTTAAACTAGTGAACAAATAAACAAACACAGATTTGTAATCGTAAAACTCGTAAAATAATATCAATAAAAGAATTTATAACGGAGCCCAAGAATGTTTAAATAATAATGTTTATTAGTGGTTTAAATAAAACAAATAAATTACTGTACAATTTTTAAAGTAGATATTTGAAAGATATTGGTAGACCTAAGAAATGTTAGAAAAAAAATGATTCAACACTTATTTTATTATTTAGTAGATACTTTGGAATATTCTAGAAATTAAGGCTACAGAGTGATCTATAGTTAAGACTATAGACTAATCTATAGTCAAGAGTATAGACTGATCTAAAGTCAAGATTATAGACAGATATATAGTTAAAAATATAGACTGATCTATAGTCAAGACTATAAACTGATCTATAGTCAAGACTATAGACTGATCTATAGTTAAGACTAAAGACTGATCTATAGTTAAGACTAAAGACTGATCTATAGTCAAGACTGATATATAGTCAAGAGTATAGACTGATCTATAGTCAAGACTATAGACTGTTCTATTGTTAAGACTATAGACTGATCTATAGTTAAGACTATAGATTGATCTATATTCAAGAGCATAGACTGATCTATAGTCAAAAGTATAGACTGATCTATTGTTAAGACTATAGACTGATCTACAGTCAAGAGTAGAGACTGATCTATAGTCAAGACTATAGACTGATCTATAGTCAAGAGTATAGATTGATCTATAGTCAAGAGTATAGACTGATCTATAGTCAATACTATAAACTGATCTATAGTCAAGACTATTGAATGATCTATAGTCAAGACTATAGACTGACCTATAGTCAAGACTATAGACTGACCTACAGTCAAGACTATAGACTGACCTATAGTGAAGACTATAGACTGACCTATAGTCAAGACTATAGACTGATCTATAGTCAAGACTATAGACTGACCTATAGTCAAGACTATAGACTGATCAATAGTCAAGACTATAGACTGATATATAGTCAACACTATACACTGAACTATTGTCGAGAATATAGGCTAATCTATAGTCAAGAGTATTGGCTAATCAATTAAGACTATATACTAATCTATAGTTAATACTATAGACTAATCTATTGTTAAGACTATAGACTGATTTATAGTCATAATCTATAGTCAAGAGTATTGTCTGATCTATAGTCAAGAGTATAGACTGATCTATAGTCAAGACTATAGACTGATCTATTGTTAAGACTATATAGTGATCTATAGTTAAGACTATAGACTGATCTATAGTTAAGAGTATAGAATGATCTATAGTCAAGAGTATAGACTGATCTATAGTCAAGACAATTGACTGATCTATAGACAAGACTATAGACTGATTTATAGTCAAGACTATAAACTGATCTACAGTCAAGAGTAGAGACAGATCTATAGTCAAGAGTATAGACTGATCTATAGTCTAGAGTATAGACTGGTCTATCGTCAATACTATAAACTGATCTATAGTCAAGACTATAGACTGATCTATAGTCAAGAGTATAGACTGATCTATAGTTAAGACTATAGACTGGTCTATAGTCAAGACTATAGACTGATCTATAGTCAAGAGTATAGACTGATCTATAGTCAAGACTATAGACTTATCTATAGTCAAGACTGTAGATTGATGTATAGTTCAGTCAAGACTATAGACTGATCTATAGTTAAGACTATAAACTTATCTGTAGTCAACAGTATAGATTGATCTATAGTATGGAGTACAGACTGATCTATAGTCAAGAGTATAAATTGATCTATAGTCAAGACTATAGACTGATCTATAGTCAAGACTATAGACTGATCTATAGTCAAGACTATAGACTGATCTATAGTCAAGACTATAGACTAATCGATAGTCATGAATTTATACTGATCTATCGTTAAGACTATAGACTGATCTATTGTCAATACTATGGGCTGATCTATAGTCAATACTATAGAGTTAGTTCGCCCTTTCGTTTGATTACTTCATCAGCAGAATGTTTACTATTAATGAATTTGTTTTGGAAATATTTTAAAACATTTACGAACATCATTTGGCTTTTGTGTTTGTTCAGCTTCTTTAGCTTAATTTAATAATTTTTATTTTATATTTGAATAATTACATACTCTGTTTTCAATTAAAGAAATTTTAAATATCAAAATTTTTAAAAACAGAACAACAAATAACACTTTCTCTTTTGAAGGTCCCTGTTGTCTTTTAATAAATTTAATTTATTAGTTAATTGTTGTAAAAAAAAAGTTTGCTAATTTTTGGGATACTTCAGGTTTTTATTTAAGATATTACTGATTAATTAATAAAAAGCAAAACACTTGCATTTTATAAAAAAAAAATATTTAAATTTTTATCAAATTCAAAACGACATGTGACTGTAGTGGAGCTTTGATCTCTTTTTTATACCAAAAATTTTTTTTAAAATTTTGTACAACCGCAACAATTTGTTGTATTTTTTTCAGTACCTTTTCAAAGGGGGTTTTCTGAAAATAAAAAATTAATTAAATAAAGCTGAGTTTTAGAGAATTTACAGCAAAAAAGATGAGTTTTTAGTCTTAAAATTAGCATTAAGTCATTAATTGGCTAAAACAAAAAACAAGTGATTTTTATAAAGAAAACAATTTTTGAATTTAAATTTTATACATTTTACGTTAAGTTGAAACAAAATCAATAGAATAAAGTGAACCCGACCTTTTAGGGCCTATAAATACATATATAATGTTATCGTTAAACTAATAAAACTTAAAAATTGCTTATTGTTATTGAGGAAAATAATAAAAATCTGATATTAGATAATTGTTTAAACTATAAATTTATCAAGATTTGTTTAATTTTACTTTAATTTATTATTTTAATGTAACCATAGAAATATTTCTCTAATCTTCTCTTTTTCAATTACTTATACATATTAAGATAAGAAAATTTTTGATGGAATATTATGATTTGTTTATGTTATAATAAAAACAATTTAATTATCACATTTTCAAATTTTGACACGCGTCCAATTCAACACGATCCAATTCAAAATGTCAATATTGTTTTGTTTTTTTTGTTACCAAAATTCCAATGCAATATTATTTTTTCCTATATAAAAGTGCACATTTTTTGAAAACAATAACACTTATTTTGAAAAAAGTCGCCCTACTTTATCAAATTATTATCGGAATATATTTAAAATTTAGGAAATCGTTCTATATGTCAACTAATCAAAAATGTCAAAATAGTACAACGCAATTTCGAAAACAGTTTGGTTGAGACTATATATTTGTGATTAAAAAATTGTCTAGAGCCAAAATAGTCAAGCGTGGAAAGACTATATAATACTCTATATTCTTGAGACTATAGAACAGTCTGTGGTTGAGACTATAGCGTACTTTATAGGCCTTACTGCAGATCAGTTTGTAGTCCTGATTATAGATCAGTTTGTTGTCCTGACAATAGATCAGCCTGCAGGCCTGACTAAATATAGTTCAGATTATAGATCAGTCTATAGTCCAAACTATAGATCACTCTATACTCCAGACTATAGATTAGTCTCTAGTCGAGACTATAGATTAGTCTCTAGTCGAGACTATAGATCAGTCTATAGTTTAGACTATAGATCAGTCTATAGTCCAGACTATAGATCAGTCTATAGGCCAGACTATAGATTAGTCTATAGTCCAGACTATAGATCAGTCTATAGTCCAGACTATAGATCAGTCTACATTATAGACTATAGATCAACCCATAGTCCAGACCATAGAATGGTCTATAGGCCGGACTATAGATCAGTCTATAGTCTAGACTAACGATCAACCCATAGTCCATATTATAGATCAGTCTATAGTCCGGACTATAGATCAGTCTACAGTCCAGACTATAGATCAACCCATAGTCCAGACTATAGAACCGTCTTTAGTACAGACTATAGATCAGAGTACAGTCCAGACTATAGATCAGCCCATAGTTCAGACTATAGATCACTCTATTCTTCAGACTATAGATCACTCTGTAGTTTAGACTATAGATTAGTTTACAGTCCAGACTATAGCTCAGTCTATAGTCCAGACTATAGATCAGTCTATACTCCAGACTATAGATCAGTCTATAGTCCAAACTATATATAGTCCAGACTATAGATCAGTCTATAGTCCAGACTATAGATCAGTCTATAGTCCAGACTATAGATCAGTCTATAGTCCAGACTATAGATCAGTCTATAGTCCAGACTATAGATCAGTCTATAGTCCAGACTATAGATCAGTCTATAGTCCAGACTATCAGTCTATAGTCCAGACTATAGATCAGTCTATAGTTTAGACTACAGATCAGTCTATAGTTTAGACTACAGATCAGTCCAGACTATAGATCAGTCTATAGTCCAGACTATAGAATAGTCTTTAGTACAGACTATAGATCAGAGTACAGTCCGGACTATAGATCAGTCTACAGTCCAGACTATAGATCAACCCATAGTCCAGACTATAGAAACGTCTTTAGTACAGACTATAGATCAGAGTACAGTCCAGACTATAGATCAGCCCATAGTTCAGACTATAGATCACTCTATTCTTCAGACTATAGATCACTTTGTAGTTTAGACTATAGATTAGTTTACAGTCCAGACTATAGATCAGTCTACAGTCCAGGCTATAGATCCGTCTATTGTCCAGACTATAGATTAGTCTATAGTCCAGACTATAGATCAGTCTATAGTCCAGACTATAGATCAGTCTACAGTCCAGACTATAGATCAGTCTATAGTCCAGACTATAGATCAGTCTACAGTCCAGACTATAGATCAGTCCATAGTCTAGACTAGATAACAGTCTATAGCCCTGGCTATAGAACAGTCTATAGTCCAGACTGTAGATCAGTCTATAGTCTTTACTATAGATAAGCCTATATTCCAGACTATAGATCAATCTATAGTTTTAGCTATAGATCAGTCTATAGTCCAGACTATAGATCAGTCCATAGTCTAGACTAGAGAACAGTATATAGCCCTGGCTATAGAGCAGTCTATAGTACAGACTGTAGATCAGTCTATAGTCTTGACTATAGATAAGTCTATATTCCAGACTATAGATCAATCCATAGTTTTAGCTATATATCAGTCTAAAGTCCAGACTATAGATCAGTCTATAGTCTTGATCTCATATCAGTCTATAGTTCAAACTATAGATTAGTCCACTTATAGTCCAGACTATAGTCAGACTATATGTGAGATTAATGGTCAGTCTATAGTATTTTCTATAGATCAGTTTTTAGTCCAATAATATCAATATATCGATCTATAGTGCAGCCTATAGTTCAGTCAAACTTCGAGACTATAAATGAGTTAAAGTCTATTCTAAAGTCAGTCTATAGTCCTAACTGCAGTCCACACTATAGTGCAATTTATACGATAGTGCAGACTATAGATCAATCTGTAGTGCAGACTATAGTTCAGTCTATTATCCAGACTATAGACCTGTCTCTAGTCGAGACTATAGATCAGCAAAAAGTACGTAAAACTACTAAAAAAGTACTTCCCATTCTCATCACCATTATTAAGAGTTACAGTTATTCTCTTAAGTTGTTTAACTAGCTCTCTTTAATTGAAATTTTGCAACTTTGTTTCTTTGTCATTAAGCTTAGACAAACTAAGAGCACACGTACATATCATTTTCTGTTTTGCTCTTGTGTTTTATCAAGTCATCTTTTTTACTAACTGAATGAAAGAAAAAATAACTACAAATCTTTTATCACTGATAGCAAATTATAGCGGGTTTGAGAGTATATAATTTTTTATTGTTTTTGTGTATTTTACACACATAATATTTGATTTTGGCCAAATGCTGCTATTGCTGCTGTTGACTGCTCATGAGTTAAGTACGAGTTTTAGTTAGTTATTAGTATTGTTTTTGGTTGGATTTTGGCCAAACAGTTTATAACTTTAATGAATTTTACGCTGTTAACTTCATTCGCTGTTAGACGTTTAACGTGCGCGGTTGGTTTGAAAAAAAAAAAACAAAGTATAAAAAATATAAATCGTGGTTTCTGTTACCTAAAGAAAAGTAATAATAACTGAGGTGGTTAAAGAAAATTAATTAAAAGTTGCGAAAAATTTTAAAGAAAAAGCTGAAAATTTAAATTTTTCTAACAAAACAAGAGTTAAGAAAATTTAAGAAAAAAAATTATATAAATTGTGCTTTCAAAAGAAATTTTTTGAAATAAACAAAGTGATCTTTTTTATTAAATAAAAGGTAAAGTTTAATCAAAAATATCAAAACACGAAAATAGTTCAAATTAATGCGGCGGCGTATAAGTGATTTTAAATCCTTTGTGCTAAATAAATATTGTACATACGCCACCATTAACATTTAATTGTATTAGTGAAAAATTTATAAAATTTATAAATACCGGACAAATTTTAAGTTAATTTATCAAGGTCTCTTGATTTTTAGTTTGTAATATGTCGGTTCAAGTGTAATTTTCAAATGTTAAGGAAAATTTATAATTAAAAAAAAAATTTTAATATTTCTTGTTTTTGGTTTAAAAGTGAAATCATAATAATAACAAAAACTGTTAAAGTGTTCTGGTTCTAAAGTTTAAAATTACTTGTCAAAAACTTAATCAATTGCTTTGCAGTCGGAACGGTAGATCAGTCCTTAGTCCATGCAACAGACCACTCCATAGATCAGTTTATAATCTCAACTATAGATCAGGCTATAGTCCAGACCATAGATCAGTCTATCGTCCAGACTATAGATCAGTCTATAATCCAGACTATAGATCAGTCTATAATCCAGACTATAGATCAGTCTATAATCCAGATTATAGATCAGTCTATAGTCTAGACTATAGTTCAGTCTATAGTCTAGACTATAGTTCAGTCTATAGTCTAGACTATAGTTCAGTCTATAGTCTAGACTATAGTTCAGTCTATAGTCTAGACTATAGTTCAGTCTATAGTCTAGACTATAGTTCAGTCTATAGTCTATAGTCCAGACTATAGATCAGTCTATAGGCCAGACTATAAATCAGTCTAGTCCAGACTATAGATCTGCCTATAGTCCAGACTATAGATCTGTTTATAGTTCAGACTATATATCAGTCTATAGTCAAGACTATAGATCAGTCTATAATCAAGACTATAGATCAGTCTATAGTCAAGACTGTAGATCAGTCTATAGTCAAGACTATAGATCAGTCTATAGTCAGTCTATAGTCAAGACTATAGATCAGTCTATAGTCAACACTATAGATCGGTCTATAGACCTGACTATAGATCAGTCTATAGTCCAGAATATAGGTTAGTCTTTAGCTTAGACTATAGATCAGTCTATAGTCCAGACTATAGATCAGTCTATAGTCCAGACTTTAGATCAGTCTATAGACTATAGATAGACTATAGATCAGTCTATAGTCCATACTATAGATCACTCTATAGTCCAGGCTATAGATCAGTCTATTGTCCAGACTTTAGACTGTAGATCAGTTTATAGTCCAGACTATAGATCAGTCTATAGTCCAGACTATAGATCAATCTATAGTCCAAACTATACATCAGTGTAAAGTATATAGTATAGATCAGTTACTAACCACGATTTTATTGTGATTGAAATGTGAAAAGCTTCTCAGTTTAACATTAAATCTTAAATCTTTTTCCTTATCGCTTTAAATATGTCCGTCCTTCCGCACTTCATTTTAAATAAAATTTTCAAATAACTTTTGAATTTTTAATAAAAATAATCAGTTTATCACAAATAAATCTGTCAAAATACATATTAAAATTAAGAGATTATATTAAACTTTTTAGAGATATTAGTTTTTATGTTAACAATCCTTACAATTATTCGGAATTAAATAATAATCTTTTTTAAGAAGTGTTTGCGTTTAATTGTTTTTCTCTTGGCAAATTTATTTTTTTTACTATTTTATTATATAAAACATTTTATCATTTCTTTTTCTTTGTTAACAACTTAAATTTTTATTAATGACTTAACAAAAATGAAAAAAAAGTTATTCAAGTGGCTCTATGTTGTGGATTATTATAGATAAGGTAATCCGATCAAGATTATTAATTTGTATTAATTGCGTTTTTTTTTTTGTTCGTTGGCTTGTTCTCCTACGACAATTAAAAAATATTATTTAATACTTATTAGAAGTGTTTTAAGCAATTAAAAAAATTATAAAAATTGACAAAAATTTTCCATCAGTTCCACAAGTCCAAGGTGAGATATTAGAGTGTTTTAGTGAATAATTTGGGAATTTACGGGTTTCAAAGAGGAAATACTTTAGGAGATGAGATATGGAAAATATTATTGAATCATTCGTATACAGTATCGTCTATAAACACGACCAGCCTGTTCCATAAACTCGACTATATTTTATTGATAAACTGAACTATAGACAGTCTATAAATTGGATTATGGTCTCCTCTATAAACTGGACCACAATGGACTATTAACTAGACTAAAGTCTCTTCTATAAGTTCGACTAATGTCTCATCCATAAACTCGTCAAAACTAGTGTAAACTCTATTAAAGTCTAGTAAACTCAACCATAGTCTATAAATTCGACTAAAAACTCTACTATACCCTCTTTATATTAAAAACATTTCTATAGTCTTCTTTATAAATACGACTATAAACTCGTCTACAAGTACTCGTCACTAAACTCGACTTTAGTCTCGTCTTTATATCTATAAACTTGTCTATAGCTTCCTTTATAAACATCGACGGTATTCTCTACTATTATCTCAATCATAGACTAGTCTATAAACTCGACTATAGTATTGTCTATATATCTATAAACTCAACTATAAACTCGTCTATAAACTCGACTAAGAACTTGTCAATAAACTCGACTAAAGTCTTTTCTTTATAACTATAAACTTGTCTATAGTATCCTTTATAAACTCGTCTATAAAATCGACTAGGAACTCAATAAACTCGACTATAGTGTGGTCTCTATATCTATAAACTTGTTTATAGTCTTCTCTATAAAATCGACTATAACATGGATTATAGTCTGAACCATTATCTCAACCATAGAGTAGTCTGTAAACCCGACTATAGTATCGACTCTATATCTATAAACTCATCTATAAACTCAACTGTAAACTAGTCTATACCCTCATCTATAAACTCGACTAAGAACTTGTCAATAAACTCGACTATAGTCTCGTCTTTATAACTATTATAAACTTGTCTATCGTCTCCTTTATAAACTCGTCTATTAAATCGACTAAGAATTTGTCAATAAACTCGACTATAGTTTTGTCTCCATATTTATAAACTTGTCTATAGTCTTCTCTATAAATTCTACTACAACATCGATTGTAGTCTGAACCATTATCTCAACCATAGACTAGTCTATAAACTAGACTATAGTATCGTCTATATATCTATAAACTCAACTATAAACTCGTCTATAAACTCCACTATAAACTCGACTAAAAACTTGTCAATAAATTTGACTATAGTCTCGTCTTTGTATCTATAAACTTGTCTATAGTCTCCTTTATAAACTCGTCTATAAAATCGACTAAGAACTCGTCAATAAACTCGACTATAGTGTGGTCTCCATATCTATATACTTGTCTATATTCTTCTCTATAAATTCGACTATAACATCGATAGTAGTCTCGTCTATAAACTCGACTCTAGTCTCGTCTATAAACTCGACTGTAGTCTCGTCTATAAACTCGACTATAATCCCGTCTATAAAGTCGACTGTAATCTCGTTTATAACCTCGACTATAAATTCGTCTATAAACTCGATAATAATCTCGTCTATAAAGTGGATTACAAACTCTTCTATAAATTCGTCTATAACCTCAACTTTGGACTAACTCGTCGAAATATTACTTATAAAATCGTCTATAAACTCGACCATAGTCTCGTCTATAAGCTCGACTGTCTCGTCTATAAACTCGACCTTAGTCTCGTCTATAAGCTCGACTGTAGTCTCGTCTATAACCTTGACTATAAACTCGTCTAAAATCTCGTCTATAAAGTGGACTATTATAAACTTGTCTATAAAGTCGACTATAAACTCTTCTATAAATTCGTCTATAAACTCGTCTATAACCTCTACTATAGACTAACTCGTCGAAAACCATATTTATTAACTCGTCTATAAACTCAACGTAAATTTGCTAAAATATTTATAAATTGTTTCAATGTAGATGTGTAACGAATTTGTAAAAAAAAACTAATTTCAACTATATTACACATTGTTAGTGAACAACACGTGCCCAGAAATTTGCTCCAAATAATTGCACTAATCATAAATTAAATAAATTTTTTATTATTATTATTTTTTTTTTCTTAATTTAATAAAAAAAATCACAACGTGTTAAAACATTGTTTGTAATATTAGAATTATTACTATTCATTAAATTTCATTATTTATTTGTTACAAAAATTGTTTATAAATTTAATTAAAAATTCTAATTTTTTCGTTTTTACGCTAGAAAAACTCATTTTTTTTAATTTAATTATATTAAATTTCAAAAAAATAGAAAACTAATAAAAGTGATATTTGTTTAATGTTATGGATTCTTGGGAAATTGAAATAAAAAAAAATTATAACATATTTTCATAACAATTAAAGGGATATTTAAATTTGAAATTTTATAGTTCGAAAAAAAAAAACATTTGTATGAATTCAACCGCATCATTAGTTACAGTTTTTTTTTAGAATTTAAATGTTATTTTAAATTTTTACAGTTGTTTTCACATATAGGTGTTATAAATGGTTGAATAATAAGTTTGTTATATTTTTTAAAAAGATAAATATTTTTATTATAATGTGTTAGTACTTAATATGTTAAAGGAAAACAAATAATTAGTTAAAGTTAGATTAGGTCAGACCCTGTTTATACATGCTTTAATATCTCTAGAGAAATTTAGACTATAGATAACTGATAAGAACATAGTCATACACTATAGATCATTCTAGTCTCTAAGCTTAACTATAGTTTCGCCTATAATAACGACTAACGTCTAGTCTATAAACTCTTCAAACTCGACTAAGGTTTCGTCTATAAACTCAGCTATAGCCTTGTCTATAAACAGGACTATATTTTCGTCTAAAATTTTGACTAAAGTATTGTCTATAATCTCGGCAATAGGCCCTTATATAAACTTGTCTAAATTCTACTCTATAAACTAGTCTAAAGCGTCGTTTTTATAAACTTTATTATATTATTATAGTCTCGTATATAGACTTCTCTATAAAGTCGACTGCAGTTTGTCAATAAACTCGCCTATAGTCTCGTCTCAATATCTCGTCAATAAAACGACTATTAACTCCTCAATAAATTCGTCTATAAAATCGACGATAAAATAATCAATTAACTCGACTATAGTCTTGTCTTTATATCTATAAACTTGTCACAGTTTTCTCTATAATTCGGCTATAAAGTCGACTATAAACTCGACTGCAAACTCGACTTTAAACTAGTCTATAACATTCGACTTAGGGAACTCGTTCAAGAAACTTCGACTATAAACAGAACTAGAACAGCACTAGAACAGAACTAGAACAGACAGAACAGAACTAGAACAGAACTAGAACAGAACTAGAACAGAAACTAGAGCAGAACTAGAACGAAACTAGAACAGAACTAGAATCAGAACTAGAACAGAACTAGAACAGAACTAGAACAGAACTAGAACAGAACTAGAAATAACAGAACTAGAACAGCTAGAACAGAACTAGAACAGAACTAGAACAGAACTAGAACAGAACTAGAACAGAACTAGAACAGAACTAGAACAGAACTAGAACAGAACTAGAACAGAACTAGAACAGAACTAGAACAGAACTAGAACAGAACTAGAACAGAACTGGAACAGAACTGGAACGGAACTGGAACATAACTGGAACAGAACTAGAACAGAAATAGAACCGAACTAGAACAGAACTAGAACAGAACTAGAACAGAACTAGAACAGAACTAGAACAAGACTAGAACAGGTAGTAGTTAGTTAGTTAGTTAGTTAGTAGTTAGTTAGTTAGTAGTTTAGTTAGTAGTTAGTTAGTTAGTTAGTTAGTTAGTTAGTTAGTTGTTAGTTAGTTAGTTAGTTAGTTAGTAGTTAGTTAGTTAGTTAGTTAGTTAGTTAGTTAGTTAGTTAGTTAGTTAGTTAGTTAGTTAGTTAGTTAGTTAGTTAGTTAGTTAGTTAGTTAGTAGTTAGTTAGTTAGTTAGTTAGTTAGTTAGTTAGTTAGTTAGTTAGTTAGTTAGTTAGTTAGTTAGTTAGTTAGTTAGTTAGTTAGTTAGTTAGTTAGTTAGTTAGTTAGTTAGTTAGTTAGTTAGTTAGTTAGTTAGTTAGTTAGTTAGTTAGTTAGTTAGTTAGTTAGTTAGTTAGTTAGTTAGTTAGTTAGTTAGTTAGTTAGTTAGTTAGTTAGTTAGTTAGTAGTTAGTTAGTTAGTTAGTTAGTTAGTTAGTTAGTTAGTTAGTTAGTTAGTTAGTTAGTTAGTTAGTTAGTTAGTTAGTTAGTTAGTTAGTTAGTTAGTTAGTTAGTTAGTTAGTTAGTTAGTTAGTTAGTTAGTTAGTTAGTTAGTTAGTTAGTTAGTTAGTTAGTTAGTTAGTTAGTTAGTTAGTTAGTTAGTTAGTTAGTTAGTAGTTAGTTAGTTAGTTAGTTAGTTAGTTAGTTAGTTAGTTAGTAGTTAGTTAGTTAGTAGTTAGTTAGTTAGTTAGTTAGTTAGTTAGTTAGTTAGTTAGTTAGTTAGTTAGTTAGTTAGTTAGTTAGTTAGTTAGTTAGTTAGTTAGTTAGTAGTTAGTTAGTTAGTTAGTTAGTTAGTTAGTTAGTTAGTTAGTTAGTTAGTTAGTTAGTTAGTTAGTTAGTTAGTTAGTTAGTTCATCGGTAATCCCGCCTGTGACCTCGTTTATAATATCGTTCATAGTCTCGTCTATTAGCTCCTGTAAAAACTCCTCTTTGATCTCATTTATAGTTAACCGTTACGTTCAAATATTCTTAACATTTCATTCTAAATAGTTGTCGTTTTACTATGACAGTTAAAACAGTTGAAAAGTGTTGTCAAAATATTTGGGCCTTGTACTTTTTACATGTAAATTTTTTGTAGATTTTTTTAATTTAAACTTTTTGTTGACTTCGAATTATATTGTTTTTGTTATAGCTATAACAATCAAATTAAAATAAAATTTGTAATTTAATGTCAACACGCCATGAATTACAGTTGTATGGCGTAAACAAATGCACATGTTCTGTGTAGTTTTGTAAATTTTACATTATGATTAACAGAGAAATAAAATACAAAAAAAAAAAAAAACAAACTTCAGCTTAAGGAAATGTTGACATCGATCGTACACTTATCTAATAGATATTTTCAGCTGTTTAAAACCAACAAGCAAGGTGTAGTTTTTGTTTTCTATAGTTTTTCAAATGACAAATCACTCAATTGGAAATTAATGTCAAATATATAGAGATATTTTGAATGCATGTTTGTACGCATGTTTTAAGTTGTTAAGTTTTTTTTGTTTGCAAATATTTATTAGTAAATTTAATTAATACTAATTAAACATACAATATATTTGGAGTTATTCATGTAGACGATCACTCAAACATATTAACAGCAAATGAAAAAGTGAACGGTAGTTAATTAATTAGTTATAATACTTATTAGTTTGTTAGTAAGTCATAGTCATAATCTGCAATTTAAGTATTAGAATGAATGACGATTAGTAGGTTGAGTTTAAGGAAAAGTTGAGAGAAAGTTATTCTAGATTTCGAAGAAAACTTATAAGGAAGTTGTAAGGAAGTCACTGAGATATTACTATGTAAAATGAGCGATCATAAAGATCTGATTTTGTATATATGATCACTAGATCATAGCAAACAAAAGTGATCGTAATGACAATTTTCTATAGAAAACTAATCAGTTATGCATAATAATAAACTATTCTTCACAATTTTCTATAGAAAAGTGATCACAACAATCAGTTATAAAATGTTGTTATAGAAACTGATCATACTGATTAGAATGGTGATCATTACAATCAAAAGTGATAAAATTTTCTTTGGAAAACTAATCAGTCATGTATAATAATGAACACTTTTTCACAATTTTCTATAGAAAAGTGATCGCAGCGATCAGTTATTAATGTTTTATATAAACTGATCACAGTGATAGATCACAGCGATCGATTATTATAAAAAAACCGAACATAGGGAACAGTTACTGACAATATTGATCACAACAATCAGTAATGCACAATATCAACGATCACTTATGGATCACTATAAACTTTAGTGATGAATTATAGAAAATTCTATGGAAAACTGAACATAATGATCAGTTACGAAGAAATTTTTGTAACAACTGATCGTTGTGATCAATTTATCACATAGAAAACTTATTAAAGCGATCAGTAATCTATAGAAAATTGATCATAACCATAAGTTGAGTATCATTATCTATAGAAAGTATTAACTTTAGTGGCCAGTTATAGAAAATTATAAGGAAGTTTAATGGATGTCAGTAAAATATTACTATGTTATATGAGCGATCATAAAGATCAGTTTTGTATATAGAATAGTGATCATAATAATCAAATTTTCTTTCGAAAACTGATCAGTTATGCATAATAATGAACTGTTCTTCATAATTTTCTATAGAAAATCGCAGCGATCAGTTATAATAGAAACTGATCACAGTGATCAATTATATACTGAAAAACTAATCACAGCGATCGATTACTATAAAAAACTGATCATAGGGAACAGTTACTGACAATATTGATCACAACAGTCAATAATGGACAAGATCAACGATCAGTTATGGATTTTTTTTATCAGTTATGGATTACTATAACTTTAGTGATCAATTATAGACAATTTTATGGAGAACTGAACATAATGATCATTTTTATAACAACTGATCGTGGTGATCAATTTATCACATAGAAAATTGATCAAAGCGATCAGTGATCTATAGAAAGTTGATCTTAATGATAAATTGTGTATCATTATCTATAGAAGCTATTAACTTTAGTGAACAATTATAGAAAATTTTATAGAAACCTGTAACAACTGATCTTAGTGATCAATTTATCACTTATAAAACTGATCTCAGCAATCAGTTACTCTTTATTTCTATAGAAAATTTACTTAACGAACCATTACGAGCAAATTTTTAAGGAAAACTTATCATAGTGATCAGATGTGTCAAGTTTTTATAGAAAACTGATCAATGCGATCGGTTGTCGACAATTTTTTATAGAAAACTGATCATTGAGATCAATCATTCGCAGTTTTCTATTTAAAAAATGATCACAGCGATCACTAATCAACAATTTTCTATAGAAAACTAATCTATGTAATTTTTTTATAGAACACTGGCGATCAGTTATGCAAAATTTATATAAACAACTGATCATAGCGATCAGTTATTGAGCATTTTTTGTAGAAACTTATCTTATTGAACAAATATCCAAATTTTTCTTTAAAAAAATGGTCATAGTGATCAGTTATGTATAATTTTCTAGAGAAATTTTATCGGAAACTGATCACAAATTGATCACAGTGATCATTAAAGCATAATTTCTATATAAAAGTGATCACATAACGAACAGTAACGGCATTATGGACTTTCTATAGAAAACTAAGCATTAGTCCCAGTTGTGGCTAATTTTCTATAGATACCAAGGTGATCCTTCCTATACCACTGTACACCACTCAACTGAACTTTATACAAAAAGCCCAAATCGAACGTTTGAAGGTACTAATAACAATAAAAAATTTAAATTAATGTTCAAACGTATGTAGTATGTAAGTGACTAATTTGAATTATGCTAGTCACGTGATATGCTACATAACATACAAAAACTCTATGCGTTTAGTTTTAAATAGTTTTTTTCGCTCATTTAAATTTCAAACGTTACTTGTAGTTTGACCAAATTTGTTTGAAATGTGTATTTTGTTTTTGTTACCAACTTGACTTAGTTTTGTTTACGGTTTTAGGAAAAATAATATAATGAACTTGTATTTTTTTTTCTAAAATTCATTCATTATTGGATGAGGATTTTCCTGTTTTCCAATTTTGGCGGTTAGGAATTGAAAGAATGTTTGCAAGTTGTCATGGAAAATAAATAAACAAACTAATTAGTGGATTTTAATTTGATTAAAATACCGTTATATGGATTTGATTCTGTGGCCATGAAAATGGTTACTACATTCTAGGTTATAGTTTGTAGAGCAGTGATCGCAGCGATCAGTTATGTAAAGTTTCTATAGAAAACTGATTATAACGATCATTTGTGGACAATTTTCTTTAGAAAGCCGATGGCAGTCATCAGTTATGTTCAATTTCTATATAAAACATCATAACCATGTTTTAAACAGATCAAAATTACAAATTTAAACACGATCATTACGATCAGTTGCAAAGGTTTTCCCTACAAAGCTGATTAAAGAGATCTGTTAAGTGCAACTTTTATAAAAAACAGATCACAGCGATCAGTTGAGCACAATTTCTATATAAACATGATCATAACGATCGGTTGTGAAGAAACTGTTCTTAACGATCAATTATGGACATACATATTTTTAATAGAAGCCCGAGCACGATCATTACTATCAGTTGCGAAGGTTTTCCCTACAAAGCTATTTAAAGCGATCAGTTATTTTCAACTTCTATAAAAAAACAGATCACAGCGATCAGTTGAGTACAGTGATCATAACGATCGGTTGTGGAGAAACTGATCTTAGCGATCAATTATGGACATTTTTTTAATAGAAACCCGAGCACAGCTATCAGTTATGCACAATTTCTATAAAAACTGATCAGTTATACACAATTTCCATACAAAATTGATCATGGCGATCAGTTGCTGACAAAAAACTGATCACAGCGCTATTTATATACAATTTCAATAGAAAAGTGATCATAATGAACAATTATGGCTTATTTTCTATAGAAAACTGATCATAACGATCGGTTATGTAAATTTTTTAAAGGAAACTAATTATAACGATCAGATAACCTTAATTTTCTATAACAAAGTGATCTCAGCGATCAGTGATGTATAATTTTTATAGAAAACTGATCATAAGGAACATATGAGGATAATTTTCTATAGAAAACTGATCGTTGTTCTCAATTATGCACAATTTTTAGAGAAAACTAATCATAACCTAAAGCTAACCACAATTCTGTAAAGCAAAGCGATCTTAGCGATCAGTTGTATATCATTTTTAAAGAAAACTGATCATAAGGAACAATTACGGATAATTTTGTATATAAAAGTGATCTTATCAATCGGTTATGTAAATTTGTTATAGTAAGCTAATCACTATGATCAGTTAACTACAATTCTCTATAGAAAAGTGATCTTTGCGATCAGTTGTACACAATTTTAAGAGAGAACTATTCATAATGAGCAAGAAGAAATATTTTCTATAGAAAACTGATCGTTAGAGATCAATTCAGAAAATTTTTATAGAAAATTAATAATAACGATCAGCATACTACAGTTCTCTATAGCAAAGTGATCTTAGCGATCACTTGTATACAATTTTTAAAGAAAACTGATCATAACAAGAAGTTACCAACATTTTTCTATAGAAAACTGATCGTTAGAGATCAATTCAGAAAATTTTTTATAGAAATCTAATCATAACGATCAGCATACCACAATTCTATATAGAAAAGTGATCTTAGCGATCACTTGTATACAATTTTTAAAGAAAACTAATCATAAAAAACAGTTACGAACATTTTTCTATAAAAAACTGATCGTTAATGATCAATTAAGAAAATTTTTTATAGAAATCTAATCATAACGATCACCATACCACAATTCTATGTTTATATATAGAAAACTGATCCTAACAATCAGTTATTATCATAAAGATCAGTTACAGACAATTTCCTACAGAAAACTGATCGTAGTGATCAATTTTGCATATTTTTTTTATATAAAACTATTCCTAACGATCAGTTTTCCACAATCCTCTATAGAAAAGTGGTCTTAGCGATCAGTTATGTAAATTTTTTATAAAAAAGTGATCATAAAGATCCGAGACTACTTATTATACAATCCTAATCACAACGATCACTTTATTCTCTGAGAATTTCATAACTTAGCTTAGGTCAGTGAAAAATGTCCAAGCTTTCTATTGAATAAAACTGATCGCTATTACAAGATCTTTGAATATTTATTGAAATTATGAAATATACGTTTTTAAACTGAATTTTTAATTAAAACTCCAATTAACTTAAGAGAAAATTTACATGAATTCTGTCTAAAATATTTTTGCTACAAATATTTATGTTCAGGAATTTATGTAAATTAAAATATAATTTATAAAACTAACAAAATTTGTTAATAACAAATTAAGAAAGATCTGTTTAAGCCTATAACTTGCCCTCTTAATGTCCTTATGTATTTCATTATATTTTTGCAATAGTTGTCATTTAATCTCTTAATCGTAAAGTTAATTTGTTTTTCAAAACATTTGCTGTGATAAACTTGTATATACTCTCTCTCTCTCTACCACTTCAGACTCCCAATAATAATGTCAAAAATCGTGATTGTTTTGACAAATTACTTAAATTATTCCATTCACTATAATGCGTCTGTAAGTGGTTGAAATTATTTTGATTTGTTTGAATATTTGATTAGTTTGAAAGTCGGTTAAATGTACTTTGACAGAAAAAAAGTTTATACGATTTCTTCCGCTTATAAGTGTCAAATGCACGCGAAATGTTTTCACTTCAAGTAAATCATGTTATGTACTTGAGATTATATAAATAAAGAGAATCAGACATTTTTAAATATTTACTATTAATTTAAGAAATATTAATATAGTCTAGAAATGTTTGATATTGAGTTAAATCTTGACAACTTGGAAATGTCATTGCCAATTAATTTCATTCTCTGACAAATATTAAATTCACTTTCCTGAATAATTTGCGTTTTAAGTTATCACAAACATACACGTCTGTATTTCTTTTAATAATAATTTTAATAAATTTTCAATTAATATTGAATAATATTTAATTGTTTACATGTGTGGCTTCATACTAAATTTGCCAAAAAATTTTAAAAGCTAATTAAACAAGTTTCAAATTGATTAAAAAACTGCCATTACCGGTAAAACATCAATATGATATCTAATAAAATGTTAAAAAAAAGTATAAAAAAAACACATTTTATCAATTACTTTTTTTTTTTAAATTTTGTTGTTTAAATAATAAATGATACAAAATAAATACACTTAATTAAACTTCAAATAAATTTTTGGCATGTATTAAAAATATATTCAAAACAAAAAAAAAAAAAAAAAAAAAAATTAACGGAAAAAATTTGTAAACAAAAAATTGAAGTTCAATTGTTGTAAAATAATTTACAGTGATACCTAGAGGCTGAGTACAGTGAACCAAACTAGATCTCCACTAGAACAGAACTAGAACGGAACTAGAACAGAACTAGAGCAGAACTAGAACAGAACTAGAACAGAACTAGAACAGAACTAGAACAGAACTAGAACAGAACTAGAACAGAACTAGAACAGAACTAGAACAGAACTAGAACAGAACTTGAACAGAACTTGAACAGAACTAGAACAGAACTAGAACAGAACTAGAACAGAACTAGAACAGAACTAGAAAAGAACTAGAACAGAACTAGAACAGAACTAGAACAGAACTAGAACAGAACTAGAACAGAACTAGAACAGAACTAGAACAGAACTAGAACAGAACTAGAACAGAACTAGAACAGAACTAGAACTAGAACTGAACTAGAACTGAACTAGAACTGAACTAGAACAGAACTAGAATAGAACTAGAACAGAACTAGAATAGAACTAGAACAGAACTAGAATAGAACTATAACAGAACTAGAACTAGAACAGAACTAGAACAGAACTAGAACAGAACTAGAACAGAACTAGAACTGAACTGGAACTAGAACTGAACTAGAACTGAACTAGAACTGAACTAGAACTGAACTAGAACTGAACTAGAACTGAACTAGAACTGAACTAGAACTAGAAAAGAACTAGAACAGAACTAGAACAGAACTAGAACAGAACTAGAACAGAACTAGAACAGAACTAGAACTGAACTAGAACTGAACTGGAACTAGAACTGAACTAGAACTGAACTAGAACTAGAACTGAACTAGAACTGAGCTAGAACTGAAGTAGAACTGAACTAGAACTGAACTGAACTAGAACTGAACTAGAACTGAACTAGAACTGAACTAGAACTGAACTAGAACTGAACTGAACTAGAACTGAACTAGAACTGAACTAGAACTGAACTAGAACTGAACTAGAACTGAACTAGAACTGAACTAGAACTGAACTAGAACTGAACTAGCACAGAACTAGAACTGAACTAGAACTGAACTAGAACTGAACAAGAACTGAACTAGAACTGAACTAGAACTGAACTACAACTGAACTACATCTGAACTACAACTGAACTAGAACTGAACTAGAACTGAACAATAATTGAACTACAACTGAACTACAGCTGTACTACAACTGAACTATAAGAGAACTACATTTGAACTCTAACTGAGCATTAACTAAACTACAACTGAACTATAATTGTACAACAGCTGTATTAGAACTGAACTAGTGCTGAAATAAAACTGAACTACAATTAAACTACAATTAAACTACAATTAAACTACAACTATACTACAACTTAACTACAACTAAGCTACAATTGAACTACAACTGGGCTAGATCTGATCTATAACTAAACTAGTATAAAAGAAAATTCTCTATCTAATAGAAGAATCCAGCTTTAACAATAATCAAACTTTTTCTTTAAAAAAAGGGAATAATTTAAAAATTCCATTAAAAACGATCGATTTTTTTTAGATTATAAATTTTTCTCCTTTCGACTCCACTGTATAGTTCATGTAAACAATACCTGAATTCCCAAAACACTAGGGCTTGGCTATTTGTGTGTGGCAGCCGTCAATATGCAAAAAAAAACTTCAAATTTGTCTTTGGGCCAAAGCCAGTAGCGGAGCAATTATAAAAAATAAAAGATAAAATAAAAAAACCTTTTTTTATTTGGCATAAAATTAACACAGATTTTTTTTTCGTTTTTTATTTATTATATTTAACATTTCTTTTTTATTGAATGTTGTTTATTTTGCTAGTTTATTTTCAATGCTGGTTGTTGGGGGCTTCACGAAATTTCTTTGACGAAATATTTCACGACAAGTTGTTTGTTTTTTTGCAAACTACAAAAAAAAAATAATATTGTTAAAATTGTTAATGAATTTTTTGTGCTTTTTAATTAATAAAATGTTATGAATATTCAGAGAAACCTACAAAATTTGAACAAAAACTTAAAAGGTTTTTGTTTCCAAAAAATTCCACTGTCAAATGATGTTAATAAAAAAATAAAAGTTAAATATAGATATATCAAAACTATTGATTAATATGCTTTTAAAATATACTAATTTATAAATGTTTTTGTTTAAAAGAGTATTAATTCTAGAATGTTGTTTTGTTATAAATGGTTTTTTAATTGTTTTGTGAGATATTAATGAAGGCGGTATATTGATTTGATCTTTCCATTTGTAACACATTAACGTTTTGAAAATATAGTGGTGTCGAATATAACATAGCCACAGTGGGGCAGAATGGAAATTTTTTGGAAATAAATCTGGCATTTCTAAACGGCTGATCCGATCGGGATAAAATTTGGCGTGAGCGTAGCCAAGGAGTATTCGAGTTTAAGTTTTGAAGATGAACCCTGCAGATGCCCCAGGGACGGCGCTGTGGCGGCTCAAAGTAGGGTACCTACGACATGTAAAATTTTTTAACTCGTGCCATTTTTTTGTTTTTCACCCAAATACAAAGATTTTTATATTTTGTGAAAGCGCTCGACGAGATCTTGAAAAAACATGCTTGAACATACTACTTATCTCTTATAATATCCGAGTTATAGGCATTTAAAAATTTAGTGATACAAAATTTACCATACCTTGGTCCGCCTTTTTTCAATAATATACAAAAAATTTCAGATCAATATCGTTTACAGATCCAAAAATATACGTTTTTTAATTTAAAAATTCAAAAAATTTTAGATTTTTGGCGTTTTTTTGCCAAAAATGTGTCTTAACTCTTTTATTTATAAAATAAAATTTTTATTAAGAACATATAACAATTTTATAGTTTTCTAAAAGGTATCTTTACGCAGAACGCTTTGGCGTAAAAAACTTGTCCTATTTTTTGAAAATGTTGCCACTGCGTCCTTCCGAATATGACCTATTTTTTATCAAAACTTCAACTTTGGGCGACATGTTCTAAAATCCCAAAGCTGGGATCAGAAAACTGAAAGCAGTTTTGGAAATCTCAATATGTTTTCTATTTACTCCAAAAGTATTTTCCCAGCCCTGAAAGAAATGTGGACCCTATGGGCAAAAAAGTAAAAAATCCCATTTTTGGGATTTTCATTCCTATTTTTGGGAATTGCGGGATGCCCTTTGACCTTTTCAATTTTTTTTTTGCATATTCTTATTTGAAATGACAAATTTAACAAGCGTTGAAAATTTCATTGAGTTTTGTTCATAAATAAAGATTTTGTCATATATTACATATTTGTTTAATTTCTAAAACTATGATTTATATCAAAATTTTAATAGGATCGCAGATAGCTACAACAATTTAGTCCATATTTATCCCTTAATATCATTTTTTAGTTAGATATGGAAATTCTCGACCCTTTACAAAAAATTTCAAGCCAATATCTCAATTACATTCAAAAATATGTTCATTT
This sequence comes from Lucilia sericata, assembly GCF_015586225.1. Lineage (NCBI taxonomy): Eukaryota > Metazoa > Arthropoda > Insecta > Diptera > Calliphoridae > Lucilia > Lucilia sericata. Next base: position 31,618 of record NW_023996077.1, on the reverse strand, counting down.
AAACCTGTGTCCTTTAATTTCATCTTTTTCATATTTTTATGACAGAACATACATTTGGTGTTGAATAAAATATTTGGACAATTTTTAAAAATTATTTAGTTAAATATTTTATTATAATATTGTATATACAATAAAAAAATTATAATTTTATTATGAGCCACGCACAACAACACCTAAATCACCCCACACAAATTACCTTTCCCGCCCACCGAAATATAAAACACAATTTAATACAATTCATCAGTTAGTATAATAGCTTTTTTTATTTGAACTGTTTATCTTAAACATAATACAATTAATTCTTACAACCTACTTATATAGTTAATTCCTAACACTACTTATTTTCTATAAAATAATCTGTCATATCGGTATACATATCCAGAAGGTAGTATAAGTCCTTTAAATCTTCCTTGTTTTGAGATGATAGATTTTCATAACAAATCCATCTTTTTCGCATAGTTGAAAGAACAGGATCAGAAGATAGAAGTAAACTATTAAAAATATCTTCATTCTGTGATTGCCTGGAGCATTTTCTTGAGCTGAATAGTTGAACATGCTTAAAATCTCGATTCCTCGCTTCCTGGGCTTCTTCTGTTAACTCTCCAAGTGGAAGAATATTCGATTCAATTATTATTTGACCATGACACAATACTTTGTGTACTGTTGGTGTTAGTTCCCTCCATGGATACAGAGATACAAGTAATTTAGAAATTTCAGATGTGTATTCCCCAAATCGATTTTCATTAATTTTATGTTTACTATTCAGTGCCATTAAAATAGTTTTAACTCTTCGAAGCAACTCCTTGTCGATTCCAGTTATTTTTGAAGTAATTTGAAAATCACGAAAAAACATTCTCGACGTATTACCGTCATTTGTACTACCGCAACTTGAAAGTGGTTTGTCGATGTTTAATCCCATCTGAACTTTAAATTCTTCTTGGATTCTGCTTTTTTCCGCAGCTCTCAGTTCTTTCAATTCTTCATTATTTTTTGTTGATTTAGTAGGATAGTTTGTTTTTTTTTTTCCTGGATCGCCTTGATGGTAATATATTGTGTCCTTTTTCATGCAGAGCTTTCCTTAATATTTGGTACTTATTTCGACTGAGACCCAGTTCCAACATAAGCGCTATTGCTTCCTCTTCAGTAAAATTTGATTATGATGTTGGAGTTGGTATACTTTCCACAATTCGCTTAAGTCGTTTTGGTGATGCATTAGGAAGAATAGTTGCAATATGTACGACATCCATATGTTGGTTTTCCTTTTTCAGCATTTCGTTAAATGTATCAGCAATTTCCTCATTTGAGATTGAAAAAAGTTTTTGTGTGACCCTCTTTTTTTTTACCTTGAACATAAGTCTTCGTATGACTTGCAAGGCGCTCCTGTAGATGTGTTGTAAGTTGAGATTTCCGTAGTAGTTTCCATCCAACTACAAAATTTTAATAGAAATTTCTTTTGATTTCCATCCACAGACTTACTTTTTACATCAAAAAGTTTTAAAAAGTTTTCAATTTTTGATATGCCTGTTTTGTCTACTTTTCTACTATATGTAGTTTTTATATAATTTGAAATGTCTTCAATTCTTTCTGGCGGAACACAACTCTTCGTACTTTACGGAACACAACTCTTCGTACTTTAATGTAATCTTCATTGTAGATTTATTAAATATGGTACTTAAAATCTGAGAAGTTTACTTATATACCAATTCTTGTCATTTCCGATACAGGTATTCCAAAGTAAAAAATTACGAATTGTCTACCTATTAACATTTAGGACTATATTACTATAACCTGTAATTCAGTCATTGATATTTCTTATTAGTGAATGAATCGAAATTATCATTACCTGTATATTTTTACCTACATGATCATAAACGAAACAGAACGAAATGATCTGTCGAAAAAATTTAGGTAACAAATAGTTATAAATTTTTGAAAATGTAAGCATAATAGGACCTTTCAATTATAAGGATAAGCAAACAAATAGAAAATAGGTAAATATAAGATTTAAATATGTGCTGTCATACTTAATACTAAAATATGAAAAAGATGAAATTAAAGGATACAGGTTTAAATGAACATATTTTTGAATGTAATTGAGATATTGGCTTGAAATTTTTTGTAAAGGGTCGAGAATTTCCATATCTAACAAAAAAATGATATTAAGGGATAAATATGGACTAAATTGTTGTAGCTATCTGCGATCCTATTAAAATTTTGATATAAATCATAGTTTTAGAAATTGAACAAATATGTAATATATGACAAAATCTTTATTTATGAACAAAACTCAATGAAATTTTCAACGCTTGTTAAATTTGTCATTTCAAATAAGAATATGCAAAAAAAAAATTGAAAAGGTCAAAGGGCATCCCGCAATTCCCAAATATAGGAATGAAAATCCCAAAAATGGGATTTTTTACTTTTTTGCCCATAGGGTCCACATTTCTTTCAGGGCTGGGAAAATACTTTTGGAGTAAATAGAAAACATATTGAGGTTTCCAAAACTGCTTTCAGTTTTTTGATCCCAGCTTTGGGATTTTAGAACATGTCGCCCAAAGTTGAAGTTTTGATAAAAAATAGGTCATATTCGGAAGGACGCAGTGGCAACATTTTCAAAAAATAGGACAAGTTTTTTACGCCAAAGCGTTCTGCGTAAAGATATCTTTTAGAAAACTATAAAATTGTTATATGTTCTTAATAAAAATTTTAGTTTATTAATAAAAGAGTTAAGACACATTTTTGGCAAAAAAACGCCAAAAATCTAAAATTTTTTGAATTTTTAAATTAAAAAACGTATATTTTTGGATCTGTAAACGATATTGATCTGAAATTTTTTGTATATTATTGGAAATTTTGTTGTCTAACTAACAAGAAAAAATTTGGACCATTTGGTCCAAAATTACGCCCGGTATTCAAAAAAAGGCGGACCAAGGTATGGTAAATTTTGTATCACTAAATTTTTAAATGCCTATAACTCGGATATTATAATAGATAAGTAGTATGTCCAAGAATGTTTTTTCAAGATCTCGTCGAGCGCTTTCACAAAATATAAAAATCTTTGTATTTGGGTGAAAAACAAAAAAATGGCACGAGTTTAAAAATTTTACATGTTGTAGGTACCCTACTTTGAGCCGCCACAGCGCCGTCCCTGGGGCATCTGCAGGGTTCATCTTCAAAACTTAAACTCGAATACTCCTTGGCTACGCTCACGCCAAATTTTATCCCGATCGGATCAGCCGTTTAGAAATGCCAGATTTATTTCCAAAAAATTTCCATTCTGCCCCACTGTGCATAGACAAGAACTCTGGCGAACAGGCCAAGAATATTTTTCGCTATCACAACTCCACGCTTTGCTTACTCTGAATCATAACGGAAGGTCTTTTATGAACAAATGATGAATGTCGAGTCTAGCTCTTCCGCTATATATAGGTCTGCAACTGAAATAGAGCTGAAATACAACCAGAATTGAACTTGAACTAAACTAGAACTGAATTAGAACTGAACTAGAACTGAACTAGAACTGAACTAGAACTAGAACTGAACTAGAACTGAACTAGAACTGAACTAGAACTGAACTAGAACTGAACTAGAACTGAACTAGAACTGAACTAGAACTGAACTAGAACAGAACTAGAACTGAACTAGAACTGAACTAGAACTGAACTACTGAACTAGAACTGAACTAGAACTGAACTAGAACAGAACTAGAACTGAACTAGAACTGAACTAGAACTGAACTAGAACTGAACTAGAACTGAACTAGAACTGAACTAGAACTGAACTAGAACTGAACTAGAACTGAACTAGAACTGAACTAGAACTGAACTAGAACTGAACTAGAACTGAACTAGAACTGAACTAGAACTGAACTAGAACTGAACTAGAACTGAACTAGAACTGAACTAGAACTGAACTAGAACTGAACTAGAACTGAACTAGAACTGAACTAGAACTGAACTAGAACTGAACTAGAACTGAACTAGAACTGAACTAGAACTGAACTAGAACTAGAACTGAACTAGAATGAACTAGAACTAGAAACTGAACTAGAACTGAACTAGAACTGAACTAGAACTGAACTAGAACTGAACTAGAACTGAACTAGAACTGAACTAGAACTGAACTAGAACTGAACTAGAACTGAACTAGAACTGAACTAGAACTGAACTAGAACTGAACTAGAACTGAACTAGACTGACTAGAAACTGAACGAGACTGACTAGAACTGAACTAGAACTGAACTAGAACTGAACTAGAACTGAACTAGCAACTGAACTAGGAACTGAAACTAGAACTGAACTAGAACTGAACTAGAACTGAACTAGAACTGAACTAGAACTGAACTTAATGAAACGTAGAACTAGAACTAGAAACTAACCGAACTATAACTAACGATAACTGAACTAGAACTGAACTAGAAACCTAGAACTATAACTAGAACGAACTAGAACTGAACCTAGAACTGAACTAGAACTTGAACTAGAACTGAACTAGAACTGAACTAGAACTGAACTAGAACTGAACTAGAACTGAACTAGAACTGAACTAGAACTGACTAGAACTGAACTAGAACGGAACTAGAACTGAACTAGAACTGAACTAGAACTGAACTAGAACTGAACTAGAACTGAACTAGAACTGAACTAGAACTGAACTAGAACTGAACTAGAACTGAACTAGAACTGAACTAGAACTGAACTAGAACTGAACTAGAACTGAACTAGAACTGAACTAGAACTGAACTAGAACTGAACTAGAACTGAACTAGAACTGAACTAGAACTGAACTGAGAACTAGAACTGAACTAGAACCGAACTATAACTGAACTAGAACTGAACTAGAACTGAACTAGAACTGAACTAGAACTGAACTAGAACTGAACTAGAACTGAACTAGAACTGAACTAGACTGAACTAGAACTGAACTAGAACTGAACTAGAACTGAACTAGAACTGAACTAGAACTGAACTAGAACTGAACTAGAACTGAACTAGAACTGAACTAGAACTGAACTAGAACTGAACTAGAACTGAACTAGAACTGAACTAGAACTGAACTAGAACTGAACTAGAACTGAACTAGAACTGAACTAGAACTGAACTAGAACTGAACTAGAACTGAACTAGAACTGAACTAGAACTGAACTAGAACTGAACTAGAACTGAACTAGAACTGAACTAGAACTGAACTAGAACTGAACTAGAACTGAACTAGAACTGAACTAGAACTGAACTAGAACTGAACTAGAACTGAACTAGAACTGAACTAGAACTGAACTAGAACTGAACTAGACTGAACTAGAACTGAACTAGAACTGAACTAGAACTGAACTAGAACTGAACTAGAACTGAACTAGAACTGAACTAGAACTGAACTAGAACTGAACTAGAACTGAACTAGAACTGATCTAGAACTGAACTAGAACTGAACTAGAACTGAACTAGAACAGAATTAAAACAGAACTAGAACAAAAGTAGAACAGAACTAGAACAGAATTAGAACAGAACTAGAACTGAACTAGAACTGAACTAGAACTGAACTAGAACTGAACTAGAACTGAACTAGAACTGAACTAGAACTGAACTAGAACTGAACTGAACTAGAACTGAACTAGAACTGAACTAGAACTGAACTAGAACTGAACTAGAACTGAACTAGAACTGAACTAGAACTGAACTAGAACTGAACTAGACTACTAGAACTGAACTAGAACTGAACTAGAACTGAACTAGAACTGAACTAGAACTGAACTAGAACTGAACTAGAACTGATTACTGACTAACTGACTAGACTGAACTAGAACTGAACTAGAGCTGACTAGAACTGAACTAGAACTGAACTAGAACGAACTAACTAACTAGAACTGAACTAGAACTAAACTAGAACTGAACTGGAACTGAACTAGAACTGAACTAGTACTGAACTAGAACTGAAATAGAATTCAACTAGACTTAGCAAGAATCTAATGCAAGGTGATTATTTGTTTCAAGTTCATTAAAAATTTAAATTCTGTCTGAAAGCAAATTAATTTGGTTGTTTTCTTAAATAATTTTAAAGATCTTACTGTTTATTTTATAGATTTAAACTGTCACTAATTTATGATTTAAATATCAGTGTTCTAAACGTGTTTCTTAATATTTTCAATTAATAAAATTATTATTTATACTGTTTCACAATTAATAAAAACAGTTGTTCTAATTAAATAAAAATTCTCAAACTTTAAAAAAATAATTCTATATAACAGATTTGAAATTTATTTAGTTTAATGTTACGCCTCAGTAAAAACCATAAGTTTTTTCTCTTCTGTTAATAAATAATAGTTATTTTATTTATCTTTTTTTTTTTGTAATTTTCATGCGAATTGAAAAAGTCATTGTAAAACATTTGTTGGCATTTGTTTAATTACGTTTCTTTTTGTTCATTGCTGTTAATCTTAAAGTTTGTAATCATCATTATTAATTTTTGTAATTCTTATTCTTCTCCATCTTGGGTCTTTCGTAATTCATAATGCAATTATTTATTTTACAATTTTTTTGCATACATAATTTAGTTTGCGGTTAGTAGTAAATTTAATTTTATTGTTTAATTTATTTTTTTTTTTTTTAATTTATTTATGAAAAAAAGTTTATTGACATTGAAATTTATGCAGAATTTGTATAAATTTCGAAACAGAATATTTAAACGGTTTTTATTTGTTTATTTTTATTTATTTATGTTTGGGTATAAAAACAACAGATTTTTGTGCCTGCGTGTGTGTGTGTCTTTTGCCATCAATTAGAATCACGTGCAAAAGAGAACTTATAGGGGATTTTTATTGTTAATTAAGAAATACATAAATCACTGAAGGTGTTTATAATCCTGTCAATATTTCATGTTTTAGTGCAGACAACAAATTTACTAAATTGAGGAAGTTTTGAAAATATTATGAATAAATTGATTTTTAATACTTTTTTTTAGTTTACTTCCAGTTTAGTTCCACTTCAGTTCTAATATAGTTCTAGTTAAGTTCTAGTTCAGTTCTAGTTCAGTTCTAGTTCAGTTCTAGTTCAGTTCTAGTTCAGTTCTAGTTCAGTTCTAGTTCAGTTCTAGTTCAGTTCTAGTTCTGTTCTAGTTCTGTTCTAGTTCTTTTCTAGTTCTGTTCTAGTTCTGTTCTAGTTCTGATCTAGTTCTGTTCTAGTTCTGTTCTAGTTCTGTTCTAGTTCAGTTCTAGTTCTGTTCTAGTTCTGTTCTAGTTCTGTTCTAGTTCTTTTCTAGTTCTGTTCTAGTTCTGTTCTAGTTCTGTTCTAGTTCTGTTCTAGTTCTGTTCTGGTTCTGTTCTAGTTCTGTTCTAGTTCTGTTCTAGTTCTGTTCTAGTTCTGTTCTAGTTCTGTTGTAGTTCTGTTCTGTTCTAGTTCTATTCTAGTTTTGTTCTAGTTCTGTTCTAGTTCTGTTCTAGTTCTGTTCTAGTTCTGTTTCTAGTTCAGTTCTAGTTCAGTTCTAGTTCAGTTCTAGTTCAGTTCTAGTTCGTTCTAGTTCAGTTCTAGTTCAGTTCTAGTTCAGTTCTAGTTCAGTTCTAGTTCAGTTCTAGTTCAGTTCTAGTTCAGTTCTAGTTCAGTTCTAGTTCAGTTCTAGTTCAGTTCTAGTTCAGTTCTAGTTCAGTTCTAGTTCAGTTCTAGTTCAGTTCTAGTTCAGTTCTAGTTCAGTTCTAGTTCAGTTCTAGTTCAGTTCTAGTTCAGTTCTAGTTCAGTTCTAGTTCAGTTCTAGTTCAGTTCTAGTTCAGTTCTAGTTCAGTTCTAGTTCAGTTCTAGTTCAGTTCTAGTTCAGTTCTAGTTCAGTTCTAGTTCAGTTCTAGTTCAGTTCTAGTTCAGTTCTAGTTCAGTTCTAGTTCAGTTCTAGTTCAGTTCTAGTTCAGTTCTAGTTCAGTTCTAGTTCAGTTCTAGTTCAGTTCTAGTTCAGTTCTAGTTCAGTTCTAGTTCAGTTCTAGTTCAGTTCTAGTTCAGTTCTAGTTCAGTTCTAGTTCAGTTCTAGTTCAGTTCTAGTTCAGTTCTAGTTCAGTTCTAGTTCAGTTCTAGTTCAGTTCTAGTTCAGTTCTAGTTCAGTTCTAGTTCAGTTCAGTCTAGTCAGTTCTAGTTCAGTTCTAGTTCAGTTCTAGTTCAGTTCTAGTTCAGTTCTAGTTCAGTTCTAGTTCAGTTCTAGTTCAGTTCTAGTTCAGTTCTAGTTCAGTTCCAGTTCCAGTTCAGTTCTAGTTCAGTTCTAGTTTAGTTCTAGTTCAGTTCTAGTTCAGTTCTAGTTCAGTTCTAGTTTAGTTCTAGTTCAGTTCTAGTTCAGTTCTAGTTCTGAACTAGTTCTGTTCTAGTTCTGTTCCAGTTCAGTTCTAGTTCAGTTCTAGTTCTGTTTAGTTCTGTTCTAGTTCTGTTCTAGTTCTGTTCTAGTTCTGTTCTAGTTCTGTCTAGTTCTGTTCTAGTTCTGTTCTAGTTCTGTTCTAGTTCTGTTCTAGTTCTGTTCTAGTTCTGTTCTAGTTCTGTTCTAGTTCTGTTCTAGTTCTGTTCTAGTTCTGTTCTAGTTCTGTTCTAGTTCTGTTCTAGTTCTGTTCTAGTTCTGTTCTAGTTCTGTTCTAGTTCTGTTCTAGTTCTGTTCTAGTTCTGTTCTAGTTCTGTTCTAGTTCAATTCTAGTTCTGTTCTATTTTGTTTTAGTTCTGTTCTAGTTCTGTTCTAGTTCTGTTCTAGTTCTGTTCTAGTTCTGTTCTAGTTCCGTTCTAGTTCTGTTCTAGTTCTGTTCTAGTTCTGTTCTAGTTCTGTTGTAATTCTGTTCTAGTTCTGTTCTAGTTCTGTTCTAGTTCAATTCCAGTTCTGTTCTATTTTTGTTTTAGTTCAGTTCTAGTTCTGAACTAGTTCTGAACTAGTTCTGAACTAGTTCTGAACTAGTTCTGTTCTAGTTCTGTTCCAGTTCTGTTCTAGTTCTGTTCTAGTTCTGTTCTAGTTCTGTTCTAGTTCTGTTCTAGTTCTGTTCTAGTTCTGTTCTAGTTCTGTTTCTAGTTCTGTTCTAGTTCTGTTCTAGTTCTGTTCTACTTCTGTACTAGTTCTGTTCTAGTCCTAATTCTGTTCCAGCTTTGTTCTGTTTCAGTTTTAGTTCAGCTTTATTTTAAGAATTGGAAGTATTAGTTATTAGACATTCAGACACATGCCCATTTTATCAATATTGGTACTATAGTATATTCAAAACTTTAATGATTTATCGTTTTATCATCTGATAATTTATTTGTATTGTTCACCTTTTTTGGATTATTAACTGCAATAATACTTGAATGATATTGATAATTATTTCCAGGAAATTGATTTATTTCAAAATTTGTGTACAGATTAGGGGATTTTCAGAAAATAAAGTGCAATAAGTGGTATGATTGAAGTAAAAATTAAACAATATTTTTAAAATAATTTAACTTGACTAGTAGGCGGTAGTTAGTCTAGAGTTTCCGTTGACTTTTTCTGTCTGTCATACAAACATTTTGCAAAAGTAGTATCGAATTCGATGTAAGGTTTGCTTCTGCTTGGGTCTTAAACCTGAAAATTCGAACGTACTGATAAGAAGAACGTACAGCTAGGAATTTTTATGAATATATTTAACCTAGTTGTTTCATTATAATCTTTATGTTCCTTTTCTTAAATGTTCCATAATTGAAATATAATAAAAAAATCACTAAATATATATAGTGATAAAAATCCAGCTATAAGAATCATATAAATATGAACTTTTGATTTATAAACCAATAATAATTAAAAAAAAACGTTGTATAAAGCCCCAATATTTGAACATTATTGCCATAAATTCTAACAATAATGGTCAGGCGACTATATAAAGTATAAGAACCATATCGGCACTATAATAATCATAATAAATAAATAAAATTCAGGCAATTATAAAAAGATTAGTTAAAAAGTAAAATTTAAACTTAATTTTCGATTAATTCATTGAAAAATGTCAAAAGCAGACCTATTAATTTTTATGTTCTTGGAGTTTTTATAGGAAATAGAAGATTAGTGACGTAAATGGGAAAATTACCGGTTATTTTGGCGAGATAAGAACCAAAGAACCAAAGAACTTTTTGAATTTTATTACTTTTAAGATTAAAAAGAAATTTTTTTAAAACTTAAATTAATTTTGAACTATTTTTCTCTTTTACAGATCTTTTGTTCTGGAATTAGCCATAAAAGCGAGGAAACCCTGGGACTATGTTTATTACAAACTAAAACAACTTTTGGATAACCCTTTAACTCTTCCTTTCAACCAACGATTCCTTAATAAATACCGCATTCAAGACAGCCGCTACTAGTTTGAAAATAGTTCAAACAAAATGGCGTTTATAAATCTACCTTGTTGTAAGTATTATTCAAAATATTTTGACATTAATTTTATGCATTAACCTTAATAAAAACTGCAGAAATTTCCTAAATATTGCACATGACACTTTATTTTGTATTCTCTGCTAATAAGTTGAATAATATTGAAAATTACCTTTAAAATTTTAACAAAAAATTCATTATATTTTTTGCACATGTGAATTAATTTTTCGTGTCATGTGTATAATTGTTAAAATCAATATTTAGAATAAATATTCATAAATTTGTTGCTAGACGTATTGTGAATATTTAATTTATCATTTTTTTTTGCTTCATAATTGAATTCTAGTTGGTGGGGAAGTTTAAATAGTTTAAACATGATTAAATATGTGATATTTATTTAAAATTATACGAAATAAATATAATAATAGTTAATAAACTTAAAAAAATGAAAACGAAATTTACACAATACAAAGCTTTGTATTTATACAGTGTAAACAAAATATTTTGGGATTTTTTTTTCGAAATCTTTTCCTAAAAACAAAACCCGGAATTTGAAAACTTTGAACAAATTTTAAATTTTCTGTTGTAGTTATGTTCAAGATCAGTTCTACTTTAGGTCTAGTTAAGTTCTGGTTCAGTTCTAGTTCTAGTTAGTTCTAGTTCAGTTCTAGTTCAGTTCTAGTTCAGTTCTAGTTCAGTTCTAGTTCAGTTCTAGTTCAGTTCTAGTTCAGTTCTAGTTCAGTTCTAGTCAGTTCTAGTTCAGTTCTAGTTCTAGTTCTAGTTCTAGTTCTAGTTCTAGTTCAGTTCTAGTTTCAGTTCTAGTTCAGTTCTAGTTCATTTCTGTTCGTTCTAGTTCAATTTTCTGTTCAGTTCTAGTTCAATTATAGTTTCAGTTCTAGTTCAGTTCAGTTCAGTTCTAGTTCGTTCTAGTTCAGTTCTAGTTCAGTTCTATTCTAGTTCAGTTCCTAGTTAGTTCTAGTTCAGTTTTAAGTTCAGTTCTAGTTCAGTTCTAGTTCAGTTTCTAGTTTTCAGTTCTAGTTCAGTTTCAGTTCAGTTCAGTTCAGTTCTAGTTCAGTTTCTAGTTCAGTTCTAGTTCAGTTCCAGTTCTAGTTCAGTTCTAGGTTCGTTCTAGTTCATTCCAGTTCTAGTTCGTTCTAGTTCCATTTCTAGTTCAGTTCTATTTCAGTCTAGTTCAGTTCTAGTTTCAGTTCTTAGTTCATTTCTAGTTCAGTTCTAGTTCAGTTCTAGTTCAGTTCTAGTTCAGTTCTAGTTCAGTTCTAGTTCAGTTATCAGTTCTAGTTCAGTTCTAGTTCAGTTACTAGTTCAGTTCTAGTTCAGTTCTAGTTCTAGTTCAGTTCTAGTTCAGTTCAGTTCAGTTCTAGTTCAGTTCTAGTTTCAGTTCTAGTTCAGTTCTAGTTCAGTTCTAGTTCATTCTAGTTCAGTTCTAGTTCAGTTCTAGTTCAGTTCAGTTCAGTTCTAGTTCAGTTCTAGTTCAGTTCTAGTTCAGTTCTAGTTCATTCTAGTTCAGTTCTAGTTCAGTTCTAGTTCAGTTCTAGTTCAGTTCTAGTTCAGTCTAGTTCAGTTCTAGTTCAGTTCTAGTTTCTAGTTCAGTTCTAGTTCAGTTCTAGTTCAGTTTCTAGTTCAGTTCTAGTTCAGTTCTAGTTCAGTTCTAGTTCAGTTCTAGTTCAGTTCTAGTTCAGTTTCGTTCAGTTCTAGTTCAGTTCTAGTTCAGTTCTAGTTCTAGTTCATAGTTTCAGTTCAGGTTCTAGTTCAGTTCTAGTTCAGTTCTAGTTCAGTATTAGTTCAGTTCTAGTTCAGTTCTAGTTCAGTTCTAGTTCATTTCTAGTTCGTCTAGTTTCAGTTCTAGTTCAGTTCTAGTTCAGTTCTAGTTCAGTTCTAGTCAGTTCCTCCGTTAGTTCTAGTTCAGTTCTAGTTCAGTTCTAGTACAGTTCTAGTTCAGTTCTAGTTCAGTTCTAGTTCAGTACTAGTTCAGTTCTAGTACAGTTCTAGTTCAGTTCTAGTTCAGTTCTAGTTAAGTTCTAGTTCAGTTCTAGTTCAGTTCTAGTTCAGTTCTAGTTCAGTTCTAGTTCAGTTCTAGTTCAGTTCAGTTCAGTTCTAGTTCAGTTTCTAGTTCTGTTCTAGTTCTGTTCTAGTTCTGTTCTAGTTCTGTTTCTAGTATTCTGTTCTAGTTCTGTTCTAGTTCTTTTCTAGTTCTGTTCTAGTTCTGTTCTAGTTCTGTTCTAGTTTGTTCTAGTTCTGTTCTAGTTCATGTTCTAGTTCTGTTCTAGTCTGTTCTAGGTTCTGTTCTAGTTCTGTTCATCAGTTCTGTTCTAGTTCTGTACTAGTTCTGTTCTAGTTCTGTGCTAGTTTTGTTCTAGTTCTGTTCTAGTTCTGTTCTAGTTCTGTTCTAGTTCTGTTCTAGTTCTGTTCTAGTTCTGTTCTAGTTCTGTTCTAGTTCTGTTCTAGTTCTGTTCTAGTTCTGTTCTAGTTCTGTTTAGTTCTGTTCTAGTTCTGTTCTAGTTCTGTTCTAGTTCTGTTCTAGTTCTGTTCTAGTTCTGTTCTAGTTCTGTTCTAGTTCTGTTCTAGTTCTGTTCTAGTTCTGTTCTAGTTCTGTTCTAGTTCTGTTCTAGTTTTGTTCTAGTTCAGTTCTAGTTCAGTTCTAGTTCAGTTCTAGTTCAGTTCTAGTTCAGTTCTAGTTCAGTTCTAGTTCAGTTCTAGTTCAGTTCTAGTTCAGTTCTAGTTCAGTTCTAGTTCAGTTCTAGTTCAGTTCTAGTTCAGTTCTAGTTCAGTTCTAGTTCAGTTCTAGTTCAGTTCTAGTTCAGTTCTAGTTCAGTTCTAGTTCAGTTCTAGTTCAGTTCTAGTTCAGTTCTAGTTCAGTTCTAGTTCAGTTCTAGTTCTAGTTTCTAGTTCAGTTCTAGTTCAGTTCTAGTTCAGTTCTAGTTCAGTTCTAGTTCAGTTCTAATTCAGTTCTAGTTCAGTTTGTAGTTCTGTTCTAGTTCTGTTTAGTTCAGTTCTAGTTCTGTTCTAGTTCTGTTCTAGTTCTGTTCTAGTTCTGTTCTAGTTCTGTTCTAGTTCTGTTCTAGTTCTGTTCTAGTTCTGTTCTAGTTCTGTTCTAGTTCTGTACTAGTTCTGTTCTAGTTCTGTGCTAGTTTTGTTCTAGTTCTGTTCTAGTTCTGTTCTAGTTCTGTTCTAGTTTGTTCTAGTTCTGTTCTAGTTCTGTTCTAGTTCTGTTCTAGTTCTGTTCTAGTTCTGTTCTAGTTCTGTTCTAGTTCTGTTCTAGTTCTGTTCTAGTTCTGTTCTAGTTCTGTTCTAGTTCTGTTCTAGTTCTGTTCTAGTTCTGTTCTAGTTCTGTTCTAGTTCTGTTCTAGTTCTGTTCTAGTTCTGTTCTAGTTCTGTTCTAGTTCTGTTCTAGTTCTGTTCTAGTTCTGTTCTAGTTCTGTTCTAGTTCTGTTCTAGTTCTGTTCTAGTTTGTTCTAGTTCTAGTTTCTAGTTCTAGTTCTAGTTCAGTTCTAGTTCAGTTCTAGTTCAGTTCTAGTTCAGTTCTAGTTCAGTTCTAGTTCAGTTCTAGTTCAGTTCTAGTTCAGTTCTAGTTCAGTTCTAGTTCAGTTCTAGTTCAGTTCTAGTTCAGTTCTAGTTCAGTTCTAGTTCAGTTCTAGTTCAGTTCTAGTTCAGTTCTAGTTTCAGTTCTAGTTCAGTTCTAGTTCAGTTCTAGTTCAGTTCTAGTTCAGTTCTAGTTCAGTTCTAGTTCAGTTCTAGTTCAGTTCTAGTTCAGTTCTAGTTCAGTCTAGTTCAGTTCTAGTCTGTTCCAGTTCTGTTTTAGTTCAGTTCTAGTTCAGTTCTAGTTCAGTTCTAGTTCAGTTCTAATTCCCCAGTAGAGAATTTGTATATTATTTTCTTTCCGCCCACTAGAACTAAATATAGAAAGTTATGTATATTTTGTTTGGAACTTAGGACTCGATTACAATTGGAGCGCAAAAACAACAAATTCCCGCTATAAACTTTAACATTTTATTGGTAAAATAAATACTAATTTAATAACATTTTTAGTAGCGAATTTGTTTATTTTTTATTAGCACTCGTGTAAAAATTTTATAGTTATATTAAATATAGTTAATTTTATTATTTTTACTTAAAGTTAACGTGTTTAATATGACACCTAGATGGCAATCAAAATATTGTCATTGCGATTAATATTTGTAATTGAAGTTGCAAAACAAATGTTCAAACTAAAGTTAACATAATAATTTACTATAATTAGTTTGAGAAATAATAATAAAACTAGAAGTAGCTATTTAATATTAAAGATATTTTCGAAAAGATTTGTTTTTAATTTAAGTGGAAGGGAATTACTGTTTGCTAAAATATTGCATGTTTTTAAAAGAAAAATCATTTCCAAAATAAATTTCAGATGATTATTTTAATTTAAAATTATTGATAACATCTTTCCGAGTTATTTACAAAAAAACATGAAAATGTAATTAAATGGGAACTTTTTAATCCGGTATATTAAAAAAATATATATTGATTTTACAAATTGACAAAATTTTATAGCGTTTTCAAAATTTCGAATTATTATTTTTTCTTAATAATTTTCTATTCCTTTTTTTTCATATTTCCAGTCAACATACCGAAACGTTTCAATGTAGCTGTCATGTTATTCATGGCCTGCCTGATGAGCTACATGATGCGCGTTAATTTGTCTATAAATATTATTGCCATGGTCGAGAATACCGATGCTAATTCCACAGAAATATTACCAGATGTAAGTAAATAAATTTGTTCCTGTTTCTCGTTATCAATTGGCGTGAAATATTATTTAGTATTTCATTTGCATTTCTTTATCATTTTGTTCATAAAAAATACTACTAAATGTTTGTTTAGACTACTAACACGTACCTCTTCCCCCATTATAAATTAATTATTTGATAAGATTTTTATTTTATTACCCGTTATTTTTCTTTTAATGGTCTAAAATGTATTTTTTTTTTTTTGTCATTTTGGGAGGAAAAAAACAATTTGTTTAACATTAATTGTTAATATAAAAAGTACATAATAATACTTTGTAGAACATTTAAATGAGAATTTTAACATGTCGTATGGCGTAAGAGCAATGACTGGACTATTTTTTCAAATTAAATATTATATATAATCGATGTTTTATGAACAGCACTAGAAAACAACAATAACATAACTAGAACTGAACTGGAACAGAACTAGAACAGAAGTAGAACAGAACTAGAACAGAACTAGAACTGAACTAGAACTGAACTAGAACAGAACTAGAACAGAACTAGAACTGAACTAGAACTGAACTAGAACTGAACTAGAACTGAACTAGAACTGAACTAGAACTGAACTAGAACTGAACTAGAACTAACTAGAACTGAACAAGAACTGAACTAGAACTTAACTAGAACTGAACTAGAACTTAACTAGAACTGAACTAGAACTGAACTAGAACTGAACTAGAACTGCACTAACAGAACTAGAACAGAACTAGAACCAGAACAGAACTAGAACAGAACTAGAACAGAACTAGAACAGAACTAGAACAGAACTAGAACAGAACTAGAACAGAACTAGAACAGAACTAGAACAGAACTAGAACAGAACTAGAACAGAACTAGAACTGAACTAGAACAGAACTAGAACAGAACTAGAACAGAACTAGAGCAAAACTAGAACAGAACTATAACAGAACTAGAACAGAACTAGAACAGAACTAGAACAGAACTAGAACAGAACTAGAACAGAACTAGAACAGAACTAGAACAGAACTAGAACAGAACTAGAACAGAACTAGAACAGAACTAGAACAGAACTAGAACAGAACTAGAACAGAACTAGAACAGAACTAGAACAGAACTAGAACATAGAACAGAACTAGAACTGAACTAGAACTGAACTAGAACTGAACTAGAACTGAACTAGAACTGAACTAGAACTGAACTAGAACTGAACTAGAACTGAACTAGAACTGAACTAGAACTGAACTAGAACTGAACTAGAACTGAACTAGAACTGAACTAGAACTGAACTAGAACTGAACTAGAACTGAACTAGAACTGAACTAGAACTGAACTAGAACTGAACTAGAACTGAACTAGAACTGAACTAGAACTGAACTAGAACTGAACTAAAACTGAACAAGAACTGAACTAGAACTTAACTAGAACTGAACTAGAACTTAACTAGAACTGAACTAGAACTGAACTAGAACTGCACTAACAGAACTAGAACAGAACTAGAACTAGAACAGAACTAGAACAGAACTAGAACAGAACTAGAACAGAACTAGAACAGAACTAGAACAGAACTAGAACAGAACTAGAACAGAACTAGAACAGTAGAACAGAACTAGAACAGAACTAGAACAGAACTAGAGCAAAACTAGAACAGAACTATAACAGAACTAGAACAGAACTAGAACAGAACTAGATCAGAACTAGAACAGAACTAGAACAGAACTAGAACAGAACTAGAACAGAACTAGAACAGAACTAGAACAGAACTAGAACAGAACTAGAACAGAACTAGAACAGAACTAGGACAGAACTAGAATAGAACTAGAACAGAACTAGAACAGAACTAGAACAGAACTAGAACAGAACTAGAACAGAACTAGAACAGAACTAGAACAGAACTAGAATAGAACTAGAATAGAACTAGAACAGAACTAGAACAGAATTAGAACAGAACTAGAACAGAACTAGAACAGAACTAGAACAGAACTAGAACAGAACTAGAACAGAACTAGAACAGAACTAGAACAGAACTAGAACAGAACTAGAACTAGAACAGCACTAGAACAGAACTAGAACAGAACTAGAACTGAACTTGAACAGAACTAGAACAGAACTAGAACAGAATTAGAACAGAACTAGAACAGAACTAGAACAGAACTAGAACAGAACTAGAACAGAACAGAACTAGAACAGAACTAGAACAGAACTAGAACAGAACTAGAACAGAACTAAAACAGAACTAGAACAGAACTAGAACAGAACTAGAACAGAACTAGAACAGAACTAGAACAGAACTAGAACAGAACTAGAACAGAACTAGAACAGAACTAGAACAGAACTAGAACAGAACTAGAACAGAACTAGAACAGAACTAGAACAGAACTAGAACAGAACTAGAACAGAACTAGAACAGAACTAGAACAGAACTAGAACAGAACTAGAACAGAACTAGAACAGAACTAGAACAGAACTAGAACAGAACTAGAACAGAACTAGAACAGAACTAGAACAGAACTAGAACAGAACTAGAACAGAACTAGAACAGAACTAGAACAGAACTAGAACAGAACTAGAACAGAACTAGAACATAGAACAGAACTAGAACAGAACTAGAACAGAACTAGAACTAGAACAGAACTATAACAGAACTAGAACAGAACTAGAACAGAACTAGAACAGAACTAGAACAGAACTAGAACAGAACTAGAACAGAACTAGAACTGAACTAGAACTGAACTAGAACTGAACTAGAACTGAACTAGAACTGAACTAGAACTGAACTAGAACTGAACAAGAACTGAACTAAAACTAAACTAGAACTGAACTAGAACTAACTAGAACTGAAGATCCGTTCTAGCATTAAACTGGAACCCAAATAAAACTGAAGTGGAACTGAATTGAAACTGAACAAGAACTCAACTAGAACTGGACTGAAGTCTGACCTATTGTATAGTGAAGTCGATATTCTGGACTCATTTGTAAAATGTTTTACACGAAGCGCCCTTGTGTACGTAATCATTTTCTCATATCTAACATCTCTTTAACTTTAAATCCGTTTTTTTAATACCTTTCTTAATCCTTTGCAGTATGGTCCCCGCTATAATTGGACTCAAAGTGATCAGGCTATGTTGTTGGGTGCCTATTTCTATGGTTATATGATCACTTCGCTGCCAGCTGGTATGTTGGCTGAAAATTTAGGCGGTAAACCGGTAGCTGGTTACAGTTGTCTAGCGGCTGGCGTTTTAACAGCTCTAACACCTTTGGCAGCCTCTTGGGATAAATGGGCTGTGTGGGTTATAAGATTTGCCATAGGTTTCTTGACGGTGAGTAAAACAAAAATAGTTTAAAATTTATATGATGCTATTTTTTATTTAAATCTTGTTTCTAGGGTGTTGTCTATCCCTGCTGTCACAGTTTGATATCTAGATGGTCTCCTCCCGATGAGAAGGGTAAATTTGTGGCCTCTTTAATGGGTGGCACTTTTGGTACTGTGATAACTTGGCCTATTAGTGGTGTGATTATTGAAAATATGGGCTGGGATTGGGCCTTCTATATGGTGGGCATTTTTGTAGTGATTGTATGCGGCGCCTGGTTTATGTTTGTCGCTGAAAGTCCAGCGGCCCATAGAACTATTAGCATTAAGGAAAGGGAGCATATTGAAAAGAGTTTGGGTGATACTGTATCCACTAAGAAGGTACTTTTTTTGATTATGAAATATTTAATTAAAATATTTAAATTATTTTTGGTAAATTTTAGCGCTGGCCTCCATACAAAGCTTTGGTTTTGTCCTTGCCTTTCTGGTCTCTAATGTTGTTGCATTATGGCAGCATGTGGGGTCTATTCTTCCTGATTACAGCTACTCCCAAATTCTTAAGCGAAGTGTTGGGTTTCAATTTAGCTTCTGCCGGTTTCCTGTCCTCTTTACCACATTTGGCTCGTTTGTTGTGTGCCTTTGGTTTTGGTGCCGTCGCCGATTTAATAAGACGCAAAGATTGGTTGTCCGTTACAAAAATGAGAAAGGTTTTTTGTCTTCCCTGTAAGTTTGGAATCTAATTAACGTTATTGTTCTTAATTGAAACTAATATTTGCTTTCAAATTTCAGCCCATGTTATACCCGGTATTTTGTTGATTATCTTGGCCTATTTTGGTAAAGATCCTTATGTTTGTGTGGCTATTATGACTGTTTCTTTGGGTTTCAATGGTGCCGCCACTGCTTCGAATCTGCAAAACTCCCAGGATTTGGCACCCAATTATGCCGGTACTTTGTATGGTATTATTAACTGTGTGGGCACTACACCCGGTATTTTCTCTCCTATTATAGTGGCCGCTTTTACCAAAGAAAACGTTAGTATAGAAAACTTTTTGTTTCCCTTTGATTTGTTTAAATAAATCTCATTTTTTACCCTTACAGAACACCATTGAACAGTGGCATTATGTTTTCATCATTGGAGCTGCTGCCTACATAATACCCGCCTTTATTTACTGGATATTTGGTTCGGGTAAAATCCAGAAATGGAATGAACTTGATAATACTGCTTCCAAGGAGGAAATTGTTAATACAAAACTGTGAAACGAAACTAAAGTATTTGACAAAAGTAATTTGTTTGTGTTTTAAAAGAAAACTTCATAGAGTAAAACCTAGAGGGGAAACTTTGCTAACGTTTTATAGAAATTCCTTTCTATTGAAAAGGAAAGCCCACAAAACTCGAAATTTTGTTCTCTACTAAACACAACTTGTTTCATTATAATTTAGAGTATTTTCTATAAAATTTAAGTGCTGTGCATAGACATTATATCCAAACATTTTTTAAAAAATATATCTATTTTGTAAACTTTTTGTAAGTTATCTTATTTGAAAGCTTACTCCTCCATAAGTTATACACCATAAAGTCACAATACTTATGGTGCTGTTTTGTTCTAACTAATACCTTTCCCTGTTAAATTCTCTCTGTTTTAAGTTAAACTAATTTTGCCTAAACTTTTAATTTATTTTTTAAGTGTTAATTTTTGCTATTTAGTCAATATTTTTAGGTTAAATAAATGTAATTTGTTTGTAGTATTTAAAAAAAAAATATTTGATAAAATGAAATCCATAAATACGTTATAGTAAATAAATCATTAAACAAATAATAAATTCTGTTTAATATTAACATTTGTCTTGTTTTTTAAGTTTAACGACAGATTTTATTCGTAAAAGTGTTAATTAATTGGGAATATAAGTGAATTTTTAAGAAGTACCGATTTCTCTTTATTATAAGTGTAAACTCATGAATAATTCCTGGTAAATTTAATTGATTTTTTTTGATTAAATATTTGTTGACGAAATAATAAATTTGACTTGGTCTGCAGATTGCTTTTATTTAAAATGACTCAATTTTTGTTGTTACAGATTACAACCCCAATGTTTTGTTGGACTAAAGTAGTCTATTAGTTAGTTTGTTAGTTAGTTAGCTAGTTAGTTAGTTAGTTAGTTAGTTAGTTAGTTAGTTAGTTAGTTAGTTAGTTAGTTAGTTAGTTAGTTAGTTAGTTAGTTAGTTAGTTAGTTAGTTAGTTAGTTAGGTTAGTTAGTTAGTTAGTTAGTTAGTTAGTTAGTTAGTTAGTTAGTTAGTTAGTTAGTTAGTTAGTTAGTTAGTTAGTTAGTTAGTTAGTTAGTTAGTTAGTTAGTTAGTTAGTTAGTTAGTTAGTTAGTTAGTTAGTTAGTTAGTTAGTTAGTTAGTTAGTTAGTTAGTTAGTTAGTTAGTAGTTAGTTAGTTAGTTAGTTAGTTAGTTCGTTAGTTAGTTAGTTAGTTAGTTAGTTAGTTAGTTAGTTAGTTAGTTAGTTAGTTAGTTAGTTAGTTAGTTAGTTAGTTAGTTAGTTAGTTAGTAGTTAGTTAGTTAGTTAGTTAGTTAGTAGTTAGTTAGTTAGTTAGTTAGTTAGTTAGTTAGTTAGTTAGTTAGTTAGTTAGTTAGTTAGTTAGTTAGTTAGTTAGTTTAGTTAGTTAGTTAGTTAGTTAGTTAGTTAGTTAGTTAGTTAGTTAGTTAGTTAGTTAGTTAGTTAGTTAGTTAGTTAGTTAGTTAGTTAGTTAGTTAGTTAGTTAGTTAGTTAGTTAGTTAGTTAGTTAGTTAGTTAGTTAGTTAGTTAGTTAGTTAGTTAGTTAGTTAGTTAGTTAGTTAGTTAGTTAGTTAGTTAGTTAGTTAGTTAGTTAGTTAGTTAGTTAGTAGTTAGTTAGTAGTTAGTTAGTTAGTTAGTTAGTTAGTTAGTAGTTAGTTAGTTAGTTAGTTAGTTAGTTAGTTAGTTAGTTAGTTAGTTAGTTAGTTAGTTAGTTAGTTAGTTAGTTAGTTAGTTAGTTAGTAGTTAGTTAGTTAGTTAGTTAGTTAGTTAGTTAGTTAGTTAGTTAGTTAGTTAGTTAGTTAGTTAGTTAGTTAGTTAGTTAGTTAGTTAGTTAGTTAGTTAGTTAGTTAGTTAGTTAGTTAGTTAGTTAGTTAGTTAGTTAGTTAGTTAGTTAGTTAGTTAGTTAGTTAGTTAGTTAGTTAGTTAGTTAGTTAGTTAGTTAGTTAGTTAGTTAGTTAGTTAGTTAGTTAGTTAGTTAGTTAGTTAGTTAGTTAGTTAGTTAGTTAGTTAGTTAGTTAGTTAGTTAGTAGTTAGTTAGTTAGTTAGTTAGTTAGTTAGTTAGTTAGTTAGTTAGTTAGTTAGTTAGTTAGTTAGTTAGTTAGTTAGTTAGTAGTTAGTTAGTTAGTAGTTAGTTAGTTAGTTAGTTAGTTAGTTAGTTAGTTAGTTAGTTAGTTAGTAGTTAGTTAGTTAGTTAGTTAGTTAGTTAGTTAGTTAGTTAGTTAGTTAGTTAGTTAGTTAGTTAGTTAGTAGTTAGTTAGTTAGTTAGTTAGTTAGTTAGTTAGTTAGTTAGTTAGTAGTTAGTTAGTTAGTTAGTTAGTTAGTTAGTTAGTTAGTTAGTTAGTTAGTTAGTTAGTTAGTTAGTTAGTTAGTTAGTTAGTAGTTAGTAGTAGTTAGTTAGTTAGTTAGTTAGTTAGTTAGTTAGTTAGTTAGTTAGTTAGTTAGTTAGTTAGTAGTTAGTTAGTTAGTTAGTTAGTAGTTAGTTAGTTAGTAGTTAGTTAGTTAGTTAGTAGTTAGTTAGTTAGTTAGTTAGTTAGTTAGTTAGTTAGTTAGTTAGTTAGTTAGTTAGTTAGTTAGTTAGTTAGTTAGTTAGTTAGTTAGTTAGTTAGTTAGTTAGTTAGTTAGTAGTTAGTTAGTTAGTTAGTTAGTTAGTTACTTCGTTAGTTGGTTACTTGGTAGTCTATAGGTTAGTCTATGGTCTAGACTTTAGTCTAGTCTATAGTCCAGTCTATAGCCTAGTCTATAGTCTAATCTATTGTCTATATTATAATCTATAGTCTAGTCTACAGTCTAGTCTATAGTCTAGACTATAGCTTATTCAATAATCTAGTCTATAGTCGAGTCCATAGTTTAATCTATAGTCTAGTCTATAGTCTAGTCTATAATCTAGTCTATAGTCAAATCTATAGTCTAGCCTATAATTTAATCTATAGCATAATCTGTAGTCCAGTCTTTAGTATAAGCTATAGTCTAGTCTATAGTCTTGTCTATAGTCTAGTCTACAGTCTAGTCTATAGTCTAATCTATAGTCTAGTCTATAGTCTAGTCTATAGTCTAGTCTATAGTCTAATATATAGTCTATAATCTAATATATATTCTAGTATATAGTATAGCCAAGTTTATATTCTTGTCCTATAGCCCAGTCTGTGGTCTAGTCTATGGTCGAGTCTAGTCTAGTCTATAGTCTAGTCTATAGTCTAGTCTATAGTCTAGTCTATAGTCTAGTCTATTGTCTAGTCTATAGTCTAGTCTATAGTCCAGTCTATAGTCTAGTCTATTGTCTAGTCTATAGTCTAGTCTATAGTCTAGTCTATTGTCTAGTCTATAGTCTAGTCTATAGTCTAGTCTAGTCTAGTCTAGTCTATAGTCTAGTCTATAGTCTAGTCTATAGTCTAGTCTATAGTCTAGTCTATAGTCTAGTCTATAGTCTAGTCTATAGTCTAGTCTCTAGTCTATAGTCTAGTCTATAGTCTAGTCTATAGTCTAGTCTATAGTCTAATCTATAGTCTAGTCTATAGTCTAGTCTATAGTCTTGTCTATATTCTAGTTTATGGTCTTGTCTATAGTTTATAGTCTATAGTCTAGTCTATAGTCTAGTCTATAGTCTAGTCTATTGTCTAGTCTATAGTCTAGTCTATAGTCTAGTCTATAGTCTAGTCTATAGTCTAGTCTATAGTCTAGTCTATGGTCTAGTCTATAGTCTAGTCTATAGTCTAGTCTATAGTCTAGTCTATAGTCTAGTCTATAGTCTAGTCTATAGTCTAGTCTATAGTCTAGTCTATAGTCTAGTCTATAGTCTAGTCTATAGTCTAGTCTATAGTCTAGTCTATAGTCTAGTCTATAGTCTAGTCTATAGTCTAGTCTATAGTCTAGGCTATAGTCTAGTTTATAGTCTAGTTTATAGTCCAGTCTACTGTCTAGCTTAAAGTTTCGTCTATAGTCTAGTCTATAGTCTAGTCTATATTCTAGTCTATAGTCTAGTCTAGTCTATAGCTTAGTCTATAGTCTAGTCTATAGTCTAGTTTATAGTCTAGTCTATAGTATAGTCTACAGTCTAGCTTAAAGTTTAGTCTATAGTTTAGTCTATAGTCTAATCTGTAGTCTTGTCTATAGTCTAGTATAGAGTCTAGTGTATACTCTAGTCTAGAGTCTAGTGTATACTCTAGTCTATTCTATTTATACTCTAGCCTATACTATAGTCTAGTCCATAGTCTATAGTCTAGTCCATAGTCTAGTCTATAGTATAGTCAATAGTCTAGTTTATAGTCTAGTCTATAATTCAGTCTATAGTCTAGCCCAAAGTTTATTCTATAGTCTAGTCTATAGTCTAATCTATAGTCTTGTCTATAGTCTAGGCTATAGTCTAGTCTATAATCTAATAAATATATATATTGTGTAGTCAAGTTTGTATTTTTGTCCTATAGTCTTGTCTATAGTCTAGTCTATAGTCTAGTCTATAGTCTAGTCTATAGTCTAGTCTATAGTCTAGTCTATAGTCTAGTCTATAGTCTAGTCTATAGTCTAGTCTATAGTCTAGTCTATAGTCTAGTCTAGTCTATAGTCTAGTCTATAGTCTAGTCTAGTCTATAGTCTAGTCTATAGTCTAGTCTATAGTCTAGTCTATAGTCTAGTCTATAGTCTAGTCTATAGTCTAGTCTATATTCTAGTCTATAGTCTGTCTATAGTCTAGTCTATAGTCTAGTCTATAGTCTAGTCTATAGTCTAGTCTATAGTCTAGTCAATAGTCTAGTCTATAGTCTAGTCTATAGTCTAGTCTATTGTCTAGTTTATAGTCTAGTCTATAGTCTAGTCTATAGTCTAGTTTATAGTCTAGTCTATAGTCTATTCGACAGTCTAATCTAAAGTTTCTTTTATAGTCTAGTTTATAGTCTAGGCTATAGTCAAGTCCATAGTCTAGTCTATAGTCTAGTCAATAGGGTGATCTAGTCTACAATATAGTCTAGTCAGTAGTCTATAGTCCAGCCTATACATTATTCTATAGTCTGATCTATAATCTAGAAAAATCGACAAAGACTCACATATGATGTGTTTGTTTATTGTGCTCACTATAAATTTCAAATATAACGGTTGTATAACAAAGTATTTCTTTTATACATTTACCCAGAGTTGCTACATGTTTTGCACACCTAATAGTACAATGCTGCTTGTCGGCGAATAACGTGAACACAACAAAATCAAGAAAAATAGAAAAAGCAAAAGAGAAAAGAATTTGCCAGAAAACTTCAACAAAGTTAAAAGTATCGATAGAATTCAGCAAAAATGGTACGTGTAGCTTTACAAATTTCCGCAAATTTGGAAAATATCGAAGAATTGAAAACCTGTCATCCCGACTATGCGTTCTTCATAAAAATCACCTGCACAAACTGCGGCGAAACTTCTGACAAATGGCATGATATTACAGAATCTGAGCGCACACAACAGGATTCACGTAATCCAAATGGCTTTAATTTCTATATGAAATGTAAAATGTGCAGCCGGGAGAATTCCATAGATGTGGTAGAGAAATCGAATGGTAGGTTTTTATATGCGAGTAATGTTGGACAGTAATAAAAATAATGAAACCTTTTATACTTTAGCTGTTTACACCCAGGAAGATAGTGGTAAATTTAAGACCATTGTTGTTTTCGATTGCCGCGGTGCTGAACCTGTAGAATTTTCACCTCGTGTTGGTTGGATTGTGCGTGCGGTGGATAATGGTCAGACCTTTGAAGAGGTTGATTTATCCGAAGATGATTGGGTAGATTTCGATGAGAAGAATAACAATTCTGTAGGTGTTTATGAATTTGCATCGAAATTTATTAAGTTGAAGAAGTGAAATGTTGTTTAAATGACGTGACTGCCCTATGTTTATATTGCATTTTGAAAATGTATAATTTACATTATTGATATTTTGTTTTGAGAAAGATCCCTAATTACAGTTAATATAAATTTGAATAAAACATGTAAGAAACTATAGTCGGTCGTATCCGACCTTATGATACCCTACAACAAATACGAATATTAAATGATATTTATTTTCAATAGTAAAGCATTTATGTTGAATTTTTTTCTTGGTTCCAACATATTTAATTAATTTATTGACAAGAAACTAAATTACAGAAAAAAGCCATAGAACTTGGCAAATGGATTTGTATGAGCGCTAAGGTTAAATGGGGCTCATTTACGTTGGGGGCCTAAGGGAAATAATGGACAGATTTCAACCATTTTCAACTGGATCCAATGAAGTATATGTAACATTTTTAATAAAATTTTCAATAGCATTTGTCCTTGGAACTTAAAAGGCATTTATGCATCATCATATTATCTACATACAGACGAACATATCTGAGCCGATTGTTACACTTTAAGATGGGTGTGGGACCAACATTTTTTAGTGTTACAAACATCAGCACATAATACCCTCCCCACTGTAGTGTAGGGTATAATTAGTTGATAACTTAATTTAATTAATTTAATTTATCTTTAATATAAAAACTTTCATAAAATATTATAATTTAAAGTCCTTATTCATAACAATTTATAAATTCTATGTAAATGTTTGTTAACAGGATTTTATTTAAGTAATTAAATATACTATAAATATTGTTAATATTAATTACAAATGTATTAGTATTAAGTTTAAATATCGAATAAAGAAAATTATAAAATGATTTTATTAAATAAAAGAGTTTAATTCTTGGAAATCTAGGAATGTTTTTACAGGATTCTAAGCTTTATTTGATACCAAAAAGGTCACTTCTGCCCCACACTGGGGGGGTTCTTGTCTTAACTATTGAAAAAAAAAAAAATGCTAGCCAAGACAAGAACCTCACATATTACAAAAATCTTGATGTAAAATGAAATTTGGTGGGATATTTGGTTCAAAATTTTTAATCCGAAATTTTTTTGAAATATTGGACCTAGTTCAATTCTGAAACCATTTTCGAATTCAGCATAGATTTTAGTCTTAAATAACAAATTTCAGTTGCCCTCGTCCTTAAGATCCCGAAATTATAGTACAAATTGTTCAAAATAAAAAAATATCGGGAATTTTGATGAAGCAATGGACCTAGGTCCATTCTGAGTCCATTTTTAGATTCAGCATGCGATTTTACCAGAAAGGTGAGTTTCCAGCCAGATTCGGCCAGTAGTTTTCGAGTTTAAAACAAACAAAAAAATAAATTTGAAATTTTGTTGTAGTATGGGTCCTAAGTCCAACACTGATCAAAATTTCAGATATTTTTTTAATTATTGCTTCAAACTCGTAAACTACTGGCCAAATCTGGCTGGAAACTCACCTTTCTGGTAAAATCCCATGCTGAATCCAAAAATGAACTCAGAATGGACCTGGGACCAATATTTCATCAAAATTCCCGAAAATTTTTTATTTTAAGTAATTTGTGGTACCATATCGGGGTCTTGATCAATAGAGCTGCAAAAATTTGACATTCGAGAATAGTACATTAGCTGAATCGGAAAATGAACTCATAGTGGACCTGAGACCAATGTTTCATTAAAAATTTCCGAAATATATTTTAGTCCGATTTTACTAAAAAATTTTATGTTTTCTCAATATTTTACAAAATTTTCCTACATTTTGGGTTTTTGTCTTGACTAATGATATTTTTTGTTAGCCAAGACAAGAACCTCACATATTACAAAAATCTTGATGTAAAATGAAATTTGGTGGGATATTTGGTTCAAAATTTGTGTGCTGAAATTTTTCTGAAATATTGGACCTAGTTCAATTTTGAAACCATTTTCGGATTCAGCATAGATTTTAGTCTTAAATGACAAATTTCAGTTGCCCTCGTCCTTAAGATCCCAGAATTATAGTACAAATTGTTCAAAATAAAAAAATTTCGGGAATTTTGATGAAGCAATGGACCTAGGTCCATTTTGAGTCCATTTTCGGATTCAGCATGTGATTTTACCAGAAAGGTGAGTTTCCAGCCAGATTCGGCCAGTAGTTTTCGAGTTTAAAGCAAACAAAAAAATAAATTTGAAATTTTTGTAGTATGGGTCCTAGGTCCAACAATCACCAAAAATTTCAGATATTTTTTTAATTATTGCTTCAAACTCGTAAACTATTGGCCAAATCTGGCTGGAAACTCACCTTTCTGGTAAAATCCCATGCTGAATCCAAAAATGAACTCAGAATGGACCTGGGACCAATATTTCATCAAAATTCCCGAAATTTTTTTATTTTAAGCAATTTGTGGTATTATATCGGGATCTTGAGGCCTAGAGTTCCAAGAATTTGATATTAAAGATAAGTATTTAAGCAGAATCCGAAAATGAACTCATAGTGGATCTGAGACCAATATTTCATTAAAAATTTCCGAACTAAATTTTAGCCCGATTTTAATGAATTTTTGTTAGCCAAGACAAGAACCTCCCATATTTCAAAAATCTTGATGGAAAATGAAATTTCGTAGGATATTTGGTTCAAAATTTATGTGCTGAAATTTTTCCGAAATTTTGGACCTAGATCAATTTTGAAACCATTTTCGGATTCAGCAAAGATTTTAGTCTTAAATGAAAAATTTCAGTTTCCCTCGTCCTTAAGATCCCGAAATTATAGTACAAATTGTTCAAAATAAAAAAATATCGGGAATTTTGATGAAGCAATGGACCTAGGTCCATTCTGAGTCCATTTTTGGATTCAGCATGCGATTTTACCAGAAAGGTGAGTTTCCAGCCAGATTCGGCCAGTAGTTTTCGAGTTTAAAGCAAACAAAAAAATAAATTTGAATTTTTTGTAGTATGGGTCCTAGGTCCAACATACATCAAAATTTCATAATTTTTTTTTAATTATTGCTTCAAACTCGTAAACTACTGGCCGAATCTGGTTGGAAACTCACCTTTCTGGTGAAATCCCATGCTGAATCCAAAAATGAACTCAGAATGGACCTGGGACCAATATTTCATTAAAATTCCCGAAATTTTTTTATTTTAAGCAATTTGTAGTTTTATATCGGGGTCTTGAGGCCTAGAGCTGTAAAAATTTCACATTCGAGATTAGTACATAAGCTGAATCGGAAAATGAACTCATAGTGGACCTGAGATCAATGTTTCATTAAAAATTTCCGAACTATATTTTAGTCCGATTTTACTGCAAAATTTTATGTTTTCTCAATATTTTACAAAATTTTCTCTACATTTGGGGTTTTTGTCTTGACTAATGATATTTTTTGTTAGCCAAGACAAGAACCACACGTATTACAAAAATCTTGATGTAAAATGAAATTTGGTGGGATATTTGGTTCAAAATTTTTATTCCGAAATTTTTTTGAAATATTGGACCTAGTTAGTCTTAAATGACAAATTTCAGTTTCCCTCGTCCTTACGATCCCGAAATAATGGTATAAATTGCTCAAAATAAAAAAATATCGGGAATTTTGATGAAGCAATGGACCTAGGTCCATTCTGAGTCCATTTTTGGATTCAGCATGCGATTTTACCACAAAGGTGAGTTTCCAGCCAGATTCGGCCAGTAGTTTTCGAGTTTAAAGCAAACAAAAAAATAAATTTTAAATTTTGTGGTATTATGGGTCCTAGGTCCAACAGTCATCAAAATTTCAGATATTTTTTTAATTATTGCTTCAAACTCGTAAACTACTGGCCAAATCTGGCTGGAAACTCACCTTTCTGGTAAAATCCAAAAATTAACTCAGAATGGACCTGGAACCAATATTTCATCAAAATTCCCGAAAATTTTTTATTTTAAGCAATTTGTGGTGTTATATCGGGGTCTTGAGGAATAGAGCTGCAAAAATTTGACATTCAAGATTAGTGCTTCAGCTAAATCCGCTAATGAACTCATAGTGGACCTGAGACCAATATTACATCAAAATTTCCTAACAAAATTTCAGACCGATTTCACTACAAATTTGTATGATATCCCAAAATTTTGCATAATTTCCTCTACATTTAGATGGTTTTGTCTTGACTATTGAAAAAATTGTCTAGCCAAGACAAGAACCACACATATTGGCAAAATCATGATGGGAAATGATATTTCGTGTGATATTTGGTTCAAAACTTTTGTGCTGAAATTTTTATGAAATATTGGACCTAGATCAATTCTGAAACCATTTTCGGATTTAGCATAGATTTTAGTCTTAAATGACACATTTCAGTTGCCCTCGTCCTTAAGATCCCGAAATTATAGTACAAATTGTTCAAAACAAAAAAATTTCGGGAATTTTGATGAAGCAATGGACCTATTTCCATTCTGAGTCCATTTTTGGATTCAGCATGCGATTTTACCAGAAAGGTGAGTTTCCAGCCAGATTCGCCCAGTAGTTTTCGAGTTTGAAGCAAACAAAAAAATAAATTTGAAATTTTGTTGTAGTATGGGTCCTAGGTCCAACATTGATCAAAATTTCTGATTTTTTTTTGCTTTGCTTCAAACTCGCGAACTACTGGCCGAATCTGGCTGGAAACTCACCTTTCTGGTAAAATCCCATGCTGAATCCAAAAATGGACTCAGAATGGACCTGGGACCAATATTTCAGCAAAATTCCCGAAAATTTTTTATTTTTAACAATTTTTGGTATTATATCGGGGTCTTGAGGCCTAGAGCTGCAAAAATTTTACATTCAAGATTAGTACTTAAGCTGAATCTGAGAATGACCTCATATTGGATCTGAGATAAATATTTCATCAAAATATCAGAAAAAAATTCTAAACAATTTTCCTACGAAAGTTAATTTCATAATTTTCTGAAGTTTCAACTTCATTGAAGGGGTTTTGTCTTGCCTATAGTAGTAGTATAGTAAAACTGAACTAGAACTGAAGAGAATTGATCTAAAACTGGAGTGGAATTGTTTCAGATCTTGAACTGAATAAAAGACTCAATAAATTTGTTTACTTGTATCTTTATTTTAAATTGTTGTTATTATCTTAAGTATATCTCTATTCGTATTGGCTTTATACAGAATTGAAGAGAATTGATCTAAAACTGGAGTGGAATTGTTTCAGATCTTGAACTGAATAAAAGACTCAATAAATTTGTTTACTTGTATCTTTATTTTAAATTGTTGTTATTATCTTAAGTATATCTCTATTCGTATTGGCTTTATACAATGTTTAAAAAGAATGGTTGTGTTCCCACCAGCATCATCAGACTCAATGATAAATAATCCAGGATTTAAAAAACCAAGAATTAAAAAGGCTAAGAAGGAATGAAATTTTTCTGACCGATGCCTCCGGCATACTGGCAGACGCAATGGCTAGGGCAGAAAGTGATTCTGAGTCGATTGGTATACTTAAAGGTAGGTGAAGGACCAATATTTTTGGGGGTTGCAAACATCAGCACAAACGCATAATACTAGAAGTAATGGGCAATATCGGTTTACCATTTGATTTGCGGTTGCGGAATATCTGTAAGACAATATAGATAGATAGATAGATAGATAGATAGATAGATAGATAGATAGATAGATAGATAGATAGATAGATAGATAGATAGATAGATAGATAGATAGATAGATAGATAGATAGATAGATAGATAGATAGATAGATAGATAGATAGATAGATAGATAGATAGATAGATAGATAGATAGATAGATAGATAGATAGATAGATAGATAGATAGATAGATAGATAGATAGATAGATAGATAGATAGATAGATAGATAGATAGATAGATAGATAGATAGATAGATAGATAGATAGATAGATAGATAGATAGATAGATAGATAGATAGATAGATAGATAGATAGATAGATAGATAGATAGATAGATAGATAGATAGATAGATAGATAGATAGATAGATAGATAGATAGATAGATAGATAGATATTTGGACTAATTGCGGTGGAATTTATCGAATATGCTTTCTGAAAGAAAACTACATGAAAATGAAATGTTTTTAATGTAGAAATTTAAAATCATTTGAGATCGAATATCGTTACAGAGTAAATTCTCCGCATGATGAACAAAGGCATTCAAATTG